>NC_056591.1:25141318-25308818 GCF_018340385.1 Cyprinus carpio | reverse complement strand
ATAGTAATGAAATTTTTGGCATTTCAGAAGTGTGATTTGGGTAAAAATCTGATTAATTGTCTGAAAATCAAAATGCAAAAATTACAATGGTCAAAATAATAAGCTTCAATTTCTTTACATGATATATAATTTAATGTTTTTTTTTTTTTATATATATATGATTTTGTGTCAAAAAAAAAATAAAATGGCCCAGAGACCTTGACAGTTTTCATGTGATTCATCAATTTGTAATGGTGACAGTTGTTCATGTGAAAAGACTTTAATTCATTGATTATATAATACATAAAAAATTCCAGAGACAGTGTTAGTTAAATGTTAAACAGGTTAATGCTGAGGTCATGAGCATTTAATGGTGTCCAAAATAATCCAGTCAAACAAGTTTAGCTGGTTCTGTTCTATTGTTAATTAATGATAGCTTAGTTAACACATTTGGTGTCTGTATATGCATGTGTTTTACTTACGCATGTTTAGTCTCCACACAGGCACAGGTTTTATATGATTTCACGGCAGAGCCTGGGAATAATGAGCTGTCGGTTCGAGAGGGTGAGACAATCACAATAACCAACCAGGTGAGTTTATTTTACTTTCATAATGTTTCAAAACACCTGGCTCTCCATGTCTGTTGTCTCCATGAGCTGTTGCATATGTATGAACGGATCAAAACCTTCTCTGTAAAGGTGAACCATTCTCTTCTGTTCTCAGACCATTGGTGGAGGATGGATTGAGGCAAAGAACTCCAGAGGAGAAGTCGGATTGGTACCAGAGGACTATATAGAGGTAAGCAATGGTTACCGAAAATGGTTTTTACAAAGGTGACATACTGTATGTATATATGCTACTTCTGAAAAGCTTTTGGTCAGAAAAAAAAAGAAATTAATAAAAAAATTCCATTTCAAATAAATGCTGTTCTTATTAACTTTCTGTTCATCAAAGAATCATGAAAAAATGCATCACATTTTCCTCTGAAATATTAAGCCGCACAACCATTTTCAACATTGATCATTTTTATCAGTACTGTTGTTTTCTTGTTACTGGACTATTGATCGTTACTGACTATTGTATCTGTACTATTGATGTTTTGTATAATGATGTTTCTTAAAAAATGTTATATTGATGTATTGAAATGATATTGTTAATGTTGCCATTATTATAGCCATTGTTGCTGATATGGCATCAAAACAAAATAAATAAATAAATAAACATTCATAATAAAAAAATATTTAATGAGAAGCAAATCAGCATATTAGAATGATTTCTGAAGGATCATGTGACACTGAAGACTGGAGTAATGATGCTGAAAATTCAGCTTTGCATCACAGGAATAAATTACTTTTAAAGATATATTCAAATAGAAAGCAGTTATTTTAAATAGTAATACTATTTCACAATATTTCTGTTTTACTGTATTTTTGATCAAATAAATGGAGATGTTGTTAGCATGGGAGACATCTTTCAAAAGTTTATCGGTATTTCAAAATACTAGCTGATTAATTACATGGCTGGCATATTAGTCTTTTATTATGGATGATAAAGTATATGTAATATGCACCTGGTAGTGTTTTGAAACCAAAAGGACAGAGAAACTGCTGCTGCTGAATGAATGTGCTTGCTTTACTTTATAATACTTGGTATGGAAAAATAAGAATTTCCTTGCTCTTTTAAAATACAAGAGTTGCAACAGTATTATTTATGGAAACTTAAGCCAAAAATCTTTCAGACGTCCAGTTGTTTATCAATCAAGATGCAGCAGTAAAAGTGCATCATACTGTGTAGCTGAACCTAATCACATTATAAAGCCGTGCTGAGGCAGTCATGCACATGGTGAACTTGTAAACAGTTTACTCTCTGTATAAATAGGCTGTGGATTGATTCCTCCTGTTTCTGGCTGCAGACATTTCAATTTCCCTCCTGACCTGAACTCACAGCTGCACTATCATACAGACACATGTGCTTCCTTCATTTCTCTGTTCTCTGTGCCAAACAAATGACCACATGTTCACACTTCTCCAAATTCACATTCTTTGCGCACCCAGAGCTATTTTTTTGTTGTGATGCTTATAGTTTGATGTTTTTTAAAAATGGAAGTAAAATGGATTGAAAAAGCCATTTCTTATACTTTTACAAATAAAATATAAACAAAAATAGGACTTTAATAGTCTGTACTTTCATATAGAGTCATCTGGAGGCAATATTTTCCTAGGAAGTGTTAAATGAGTGCCTCAAGATCAGCAAAATATTGCACCATACAGAAATAAAATGTTAGTCTCACATTTTGCTCATGATAGTGACTTTGAGTTGACAGAAAGTTTGAAGATCAAAATATATTTAGTAGTACCCATATGGTCTTTTTAATCCTGAGCATCAACAGTGTCTCGAAATGTCACTTTTTCTACAACGTTAGCAGCTTTATTTGTAAAAAATATTGTACCCTGGGGAGATTTTTAACTATTTGGACTAGAACAACTTTGTCTATGCATCTACCAATTCATGTGATACCAGTAATCATAATGCATGAGAAATCCTATCTGAAACCTTGCTTCCCAGAAAATGTTTTTTTTTTCTCAAGCAAATTTTGGGGGTCAAAGAAAATTATAGTAAATACGTAAGGAATAATTGATGACTGGCTGTTGAGTTATTAGAAAAATAATGCACACCATTGTTCTGCAGTAGCGTCTCTAAACCACGCTGTTAATACCTTGCTAGTGAGACACGTCATGTGTATTTACTTTCGGAAAATCGTCTGTCATGATGTTGTTTTTGTTAGTCCTGTGTGCTGTATAGGTACTGTATGCTAATTTCAGTTGTTACAGTTAGGGCTGGGCGATATATCGCATGCGATTGTTACACACATTTCGTCAGTAAAGTCGGTTCCCTGATTAGCGCTAAATTGCCATCACCTGCTTTCAAATGGAGCGGCATTTAATAGACAGAGCCGTAGATCACTGACAAGCTGCGCAATATCGCGTTCATTATCGAAGGCGATTCATCTGTGATAATGAACACGATATTGCGTAGGTTGTCAGAGAACTACGGCTCTGTCTATTAAATGGCACTTCATTTGAAAGCAGGTGATGGCGATTTGGCGGTAATCAGGGAACCGGCTTTACTGACGAAATGCGCGTGACAATCGCATGCGATATATCGCCCAGCCCTAATTACAGTTAACTATGCGAAGTGATATGGAACTGTAATGCGGTCAAGAGAGCTGTCTGGAACTACGTTCGCCGTGCGTTTCCCAGAAAATAATTGCACACCACAGAACGTTCGTCAACCAATCAGATTCAAGCATTCAACAGCCATGTAGTATAAGATAATTTAAGAAATGAAATACTAATATTACATTAAACTTTTATGTACCATTAAATATAACAGTTTATAGAACTTACGTTTAGTCTCAAATAACACAAAGTATGAACAAAATCTCTGTGTTTTGGTGTACCAACCCGCTTGATTCTGTCTGATTTGACGAGGACTGACCCTTGTAAACTCTTCTCTTCATGTTCTACTAGATTAACCAGGCTCAGCCTTTTATCTCTGGAGGAAATGCAGCCCCCCTCGATCTCTCGTTCTTCGACAGTCACATGCCGACCCCGGCCAGCACTGCACAGGTGAGTATGACGGGTACATTTCACGTTAATTATTCAGTCTGTTGGGTAATTCTGCACCGGTCAGGTTTATTTATCATGTCCAAAATGCACTATTCGGTTCATTATCTGTCTAATGCTCCTTCTCTGAGATTTTCTCCCACTGCTTAACTTCCTGAGAGGAAGTGAGCAGGAAGGGAGATTCCACTTGTGAAGAATAAAACATCTTACTCCGAATGTAAAAATGCATGTGCAAGCAAATTCTGAGACTGAGAGTAAAACATCCTGTAGCGCTTATTCAGAGAATCAGCGAGGGGCCAAATGTGAAGGATGATGATTTTTAATTAGCATACAGGATGAAGTGTTTGGATTCTCCCATATGTTAGTGAGGTACTGTGGGTTTGGCCTTCAGTGCTGAGACTGAAGTTTTCATTGAGTGGGCTGCTTTGTTTTTTGGAGGAACTATAGTTTGATCAGCAGTATTTAGAGGAATGGGAATCCTTGAGTTGCAGGGCATTTGTTTCCTCTGCCATTGGCTTTAGTTTTGTACCGATTTTAGCAGTTTTAAAGAACATGAAACCACTTTCATCTGACTTAAACACTTCAGAGCAGCAGCTGGAAAATAATATCAGGATTTTATTTGGGTGAAACGTATTAGAATGTTAGAAGGCTCACAACACGTTAAGTTGTTATATTCTGATTACAGCTTATGAAAACAAACCTTTTTTTCTTATGAAAATCTTTTAATGATGAATCGTGCTTAACAAAAACTATTGCTTTTATTAAGTCTGTAAATAGGATCAGTGTTGAGTTCATGTTGTCTTCAAGTCTGATCATGTGAAACCATCCCTGATGACAAGCAGTTGTTTATGGTGTTATCTCAAAGCCTGAACCTGATTGGCTAGTCAAGGGACAGACTTTAACCTAGAAGCTATAGTCCGCATGCGCTCGATGGATCTCTGATAACAGATGTGAAACCAGTAGCAATGCTAGATATTTATGAGTCATTGAAAATGTGTGGCACAGTTAACCACAGAAGTCCCTGTGCTCTGTAGGCACAAATATTATTTAGCGCTCTCATTTTTTTATTGGTGGGTCATCAAGTCTTGATGTAAATCAGATCTTCGACAAAATGGCAGGAAGTCCACATTAAAGCTTGTTCTGGTCAAGAACCACCCACTTACACAGAAAGAGACTGGTTGTGGGTGACATGTAAACTGGTCAACCATAAATAGTTTTGTTTCTGTGCATTCCAAAAAAATATTTAGGCTTAAAAGATTGCATATAAAATCTCCATTCATTTGGATTATATGTTTTATCATAAACTAATAAATTTATTATGACACACATTATATCATACAGAATGAAACGGAATGAAAATTAGTGACATAGTTTATTATCAACTGTTTCAGTTTATTTTTATTTTATTAAAATAACCACCTTTTCAAAATGCATTCAAATTGCTTAATATCAACATTAATATTGTGAAAACAATTACATTTATTTAGTTAAAAGTATGAACATGGCTAAAATATGGCTAGCTATGGAACAAGAATTACTCAGTTATTTAGTTGGTTAAAAAACTAATTAGACTGATCAATGATAAATTTTAAAAGTGCAGTAGGAGATCTTGGGAAATGCTAACTTTAACCTGATAGCACTGAAAGCATGCATCCATATTTTATTAACAGTACTACAGTACCAAGGAAGGAAGGTCAGGTTGTTGATGTTTGCCTGCGTACGTGAACACGCTGATGACGTATACTGTCTCACGCGAACAGGGTGCGCAGAGGTATGCAAATACATATGTTGACAGGCAGGTTAGAAAGCCAATTAAAACGCTCGGACTTAACATTTCTTGATCCTACGCCTTCCACAGAATATATAATCAGACATAAATACATTTTAGATCACTTAACTTAATGATCGCTATCGAGATGTGAAGAGACTTTCAACCAGCATAACAAAAAATGTTTCTGAAGACCTTTAATTATTGTGTATTTAAAACTTATTCAGTTTATTAGTACAGAAACATCACTTGAAACATTACCTGTTGTTGTTTTTTTCAATTCCTGTAGGTTAAAATTGTATAATCCAAATGGATGAAAATTTTAGATGCAATTCAAATACATTAATATTAAATTTAGGCCAAAATATTTTTTGAGCATGTGGCCTGGAACAGCTGTGTATGTGTTTTTGAGTGCTGTGGTGTGTCATCTGAGGTTAAGACCACTAAGGAGTTGCTTGAGTTGTGGTTTCTTTTGATGAGTCAAGCATTTGTCTGAAATGCATCATAAATTAAGTGGGCACTGATGGTGAAGTTGCATGACTGTGTATAAGCACTGTGTATTAGCACTCTACTTCAAAACTATTTGTTTTGTTTGATGAATAATGTTTTGTGCTAATTTTCGAACTGTCTATTGGAAACCATTGCAGGTCTCTGCTATTGAGAAAATCAGTGGTTTGATGAGGAAGGTGTTGTCTTTAGGGTCATGTCAGGGTAACCCTTCCTTTTCAGCGCTTTATGATCATGTCACGTCTTTCTCCTAAGTGGATGTAGCTCAGCCGGAAACTCCAGTAACCCCAGTTACCCCAGGATTTTCCTCCACCTCCCCTGATGAGGTACACTAAATAATGCATTTGGCATGACGGACGCCACACATGCTCGATTCTGGAGCCCTCACTAACAAGACCAAAACCTAAACACCCTGTTCTTGGGGTCTGAATGCATTCAGATTGAATCCGACTCCACTGATCACACCAGACCAACTTCAAATCACACATCAATCAAACTGATCAGCACTGTTTCCACATCAAAGTCTGTCTGCCAGCTTTTAACACATAAATGCGATGATTCAATCATTTGTTGGACAGCTACTTCTGATTTATGTTCCAGGATTTGCTTTTTATGTTACAGAAGTATGTCACAGTTTCGTTTTTCATGTCTTGTTGTTGTTGAAGAAATGAAAGCTGGTCTGTTATCAAGATTTTAAATGATCCAGACTGCTTTTTTAACTACCTGAACTGGTTGCAAACTGATAAACAGTATACGTGAGTTATGAAAAAGCAGACATTCTTACCACATTTTCTAAAGGAAAACTTCCCCTTAATGAATAATGTTAAATATAAGTCAAAGAAGTGGCATCTGAATAGCTATCGGCCAGACATTTCCAAAACGTTGCCTTCCTAATTCCAAACATGCATGAATCCAAATAAACACTTTCTAAAACCAGTCCTTCTCCGCATGGTGCTACATTCCCAATGCATGACATGCAGTTTTTGCATGAGCAAATAAGAAAGTAGGACTTTATCTGATGCATGTCTGTCGTCGGCTGCAGTAAAATAACAGAATGATATTTGCAGCTATAATTTGACATGTATGTGACAGAAATCATTTGCCATGCTCCGAGCAAAATGTTATCATCATATTGATTACGACGAGATAATAACGTGAATGAGGCTTGGATGATGTGTGTATTGTGGGCCACCAGATAATGATTTGGAAAAACAGAGCCTATGTTTTGTGTCTCTGTGGCTCTGGGCTTTTGTGTCATGAAGGCCAGAGGGCCATTGAGAGTCAGTTGTTCAGTGTTGACAAGCTGAAGCATCCATCAGGAAGGTAAACATCTCTCTCCATTCAACATTTCCATCCATATACGTATATTCCCATTTTATGGGCTTTCTTTAGAAGTCCTTGAATCGGTCAGCATCTGAAAAAACCTGCTCAAATGGAGTCTTTCAGTATGATATAATAACAACCAAAGGTTATTAGAGTGCTTGTCATTGGATGCGAGTGGGCTTTTCGTATTGGTTTTTCGCTGTGTGCTTGAGTTATGGAAGATTGTGAGGATGTGCAATCATAATTCACTCAATTTACAGGACAAAAGAACAGTCGACCAGTTGAACATTAATTAAATGAACATAAATTATGTTCAAGACAGACTTATGCTATGCTGTGGAAAAGATTTTAGGACTTAAGTGCGTGTTGAGGTTGTGGTTAGGACAGTTATTTAGCTTAGTATAATAAAATATCAATATTATTTGTAAATGGTTCAGATGCATTGCTTGGTCTGAGACCACTAGTGAAAATGCTCCTATTTGATGCTTTCTGTTTCTTACCAATTGTAAAATTGTTGTTCTTTCTCTTTCTTTCTTTCTTTCTTTCAGACAAGTAATGGTAATGACCCATGGGCAGTATTTGACAATAATGCATCTGGGGGGTTTTCTAATAACTGGGCAGCTCAGCCAGAGGGCACAGAGACGGGGAAAACCAGCAGCAATGCATGGCATTCTGGAGGACACGGGCATCCGCAGGCCTACCAGGGTCCAGGTAACAATTCAAATAAACCCATGTTGGATTATTCAGTCTAAACCAGTGGTTCTCAAACTTCTTGGTTTCAAAGAAGTGCCGTTGTCCAGAACAATATTGGAAGGCCCCCTATTCCTAGTCTTGTTTTCAGATGGGTTTTAATATTTTGTACCTCCTAGTTTTTGTAAATTACATAATTAAAATAAAAATAATGAATTTTCTGAAATATTAGAAGGGATCCCACTAATTTTAACCAGTCAATTTCCATAGCTCTTCCAGTCATTCATGATTTAGTGGGTAAGAATCAAGGTAATCCACAATTACTCGCAATTTCTGCCAAATGCATTTTTTTAGAGTGTAGCATAACTGGTAAAATGTATATTCTTTATATAAATGCCCATGGTGTTTAAATATTAATTTAATTTTCCATATCTAAAATTGCAATAAGGCCACCTCATATATCCAAATTTTTCAAGACTATGAATCCTGTTTCTTTATAGGAAAACGTTGTTGAGGAGATGAATTCAATATTTTATTTTAGTTGTGTTAGCTTATTTTATTGCTTGTTGTGTCTTATTTTAAACCTTTTGTTGTGTTCCATTAATTTTGACTCAATTTCATTTTCTTAAATTTTTCTTCCAAAAATGCTAGTTACTGTTATCACATTGGGCTAAAACTTACTGATTTAGCTCACAAAGGATATAACAACTTCCCACCAAAAATGAAATTTGTTTTATTTTTTGGCTTAATTATTCATTATCAAACCAGTCTGAATCGATATAATTTTTAAAAGTTGTTATTCAGTAATTGGCAATGAATAGAGAGGTCTTGGAAATTCACTGTTCAAAAAATGTGCGAACCTTGGATGTTAAAAATTAGTAAAGTAGTAATTTACAGTGATTTCATTCTGTTAAATGTCTTTCAATACAGTTTGACTTGTTGATTGTGTCTTAAATGGAAACTGAACACCACAGCCACAAGACAAAAAAACTTAAAATAATGTTTATTCCTCACTGGGAGCTGTTACATTCCTCTTTAAGGGTTTCGGTCCAGCATATTTAAAAAACAACAAGCCTCTGGAGTTTGTGAGTAGCCAAAGTGCTGTGCTTCATGGATGTTCTTGGCAGATTTTTTTATTACAAGAGAGTGGATTCATAGTGTAAAACTAGCATACGCACAGTATATTTCCTAGTATTTGTTTAAGTTGAACAGTATAAACTGATGAACAAAGTTTTTTTGGCAGTCACATCTTACAAAGGGACCAAAAGATGCAGCTGATTATTTTAGGTTCACTTGTGACACCGGAAATGAAAAGTCAAGTTGCTTTGTGGAATATTTAGTATGCAAAACATATTTAGTAGTATGCATTGTTGTATGTGAAAGCATAAAAAATACGAACGTTGTTTTATAAGTAGTGGTGGAAAATGTGGGCGTGTTTCAGTGATCTCATCATTGACTATGAGTCATATGTTAGGCTAAAGTTCGCCAGCAATGATGTCATTTCTGGAAGATCGTTAGTTTTGGTCTGTTTTGGAGTCATGAGATGAAAGTCACGATTTCCATGTGTTGCAACAGGCAGCTTCTACAAGTCTGTGTCCAATAAAGACAAGCAAGAGCATGTGGATTTGTTTTAGAGCTGTTTTCCCCTGAAAAACTGATTTATTCCCACATGCAAGATCTCTCTTTCACCAAATTATTCATGAACTCATAATGTTCTACTAAGATTTAAATATATTTTTGATTTTCCCATTGAGCGCTTGTGCAATCAGTTTTATAATTTAAAATGGAAGTGCATAATGCACATAAGAATATGTAGATGAGATATTTGTTGTCAAAAAGAAACTTAATTTATTTTGTCATAACAAATAATCTTTTCCTTTTCTCTGGACATTTACCCCTACCCATGTCTTATTGATCTCTCAGGTAAACCATGAAATTCGTGTCAGGACTTTAATGTGGTTTTAATCACAAGCTGCATGAGCTCAACATTTGCCAGAAACTCACAGGAATGTTTTGTAGGGCTTTTCTTGCTGTGAACTTTGTTGTTTATTTAACACAGCCTCAGTACAGGCATGTTTATGTCACAGGGGTTTTATTAAAACTAACATATGTAAATGTTTTTTGTTTTTGTTTTTTGGTTAAATTATATTAAAACTGACTTGGAAACGGTTTAGCATTCATTCTTAAATTTTTAATACTTTTCAGTTACCTTTTATGTACAGAACTTAGAATATTTATTATACAATTATATATCAAATACAAACATATTTATCACACACACACATACATATATACACATATATACATACATATTTATATACACACATATATACAAACACACACACATATATATATATATATATATATATATATATATATATAAACTTTAAAAACAATGACAAAATTACCAACAAATTAAAAAAATATATATATATACACATATACATAGCATATACTGTATACATTATACTTTTGTGACAATGACCAGTTTTTGTACAAATTATAACTGTTATGACCTATTAAAGGTTTATCAGAGGTTAGTTAGCTTATCCATCCAGCTATTTCTGACTTATCTTTATTGAGTTTTAACTAACAAACACTTCTTACATACATTTTTATTTTAAATTAAATTATAATTGAATTGTAAAATTACTGTTTATAGGTGCAGAAGATGATGAGTGGGACGAGGAGTGGGATGACGTGAAGTCATCGGGTGGCTATGCTGAATCTGAGGCTGGAGAGGGCGGGGCTATAAACAGAGGCGGAGCTCATGGTTCATCCATGAAAATTGCCCTCAACAAGTAAGTGGGATCACACCACACATTGGACATGCATTCCAAGAGTCATGTAATAATAATACACATAATAAAGATGTAATCCAGTTTGTGTGCTTTTTCATGTGTTCTTTCTAGATTCCAGTAATGTTTATTAATTTTATTAATTTTTTTTTTTAATCATATTTTCTATGTCTATTGTAAGCAGCATCTTCTCTTTGCAGATTCCCTGGTTTCTCTAAATCAGGTCCTGAGCTGTACTTGCTGTCCAAACAGCCCGCCAAAGGAACCAAGCTGCCTGTTTACGTAAGCCACTCTTTAAAAAAAAAAAAAGGCCTTAAAAAAAGCCTTAAATCAGAGCAGAAAGTCTGAAATTCATAGTGATGGCATTAAATGTTGCATGCACTGCAAAAAATCTTTCGTAGTCTTTCCCAATGCAAATATCTAAACAGCCTTTAATCAAAAATAGATTTACTTGAAATACAACAGAAGATAGTTGAAGTCTTGTTTTCTGATGCTTGATGCTTAAGACAGGAACAAACATCATTCAATTACACATTACAATTCAAACTATCCTTATTCCAAAATCATAAGAAATTTCCACTTTAAATCATAAACTCACTTCATTTTGATCAGTTTATCATAAAACAAGACGACTTGTAATTTTGCTTCTCGATGTACCTGTTGTATTGAGACTCTGCCACATACTAGAATGGGACTCTTGGCTCCATAAAGGGTTTTAATTACTATGTCATTTTTATATGTGGATGTGTATATATACTGTATTTCAGACAGGAGAAGTTGGCCCAGTGTGGGCGTATCCAGACTATCAGCTGGACTGTGTTGTCGCTGACCCTAAAAAGGGCTCCAAAATGTACGGTCTCAAGAGTTACATTGAGTACCAAGTCATACCCACTGTAAGTACAGAAACCATCATGTTTGCATGAGCATCTCCATGTTAGTCATTCCAGCTGATGTTGTTTCATGTCATCTAATGTTTTTGCAGACCACAAACAAGCCTGTCAATCACAGATACAAGCACTTCGATTGGTTATATGAAAGACTTTTGGAAAAATTTGGATCGGCAATTCCAATCCCCTCTCTGCCTGATAAGCAGGTGACAGGTAAGCAATTTTTATTACATTCTGTTTGCTGTAAAGTAGTTTAAAATGCAAATAGTATGAGGTTGATTAATATCCCCCCCAACCCCCCCACCCTTAGGTCGATTTGAGGAGGAATTTATAAAAATGCGTATGGAGAGGCTTCAGGGTTGGATGTCGCGAATGTGCCGGCATCCGGTTATCTCCAGCAGTGAAGTCTTCCAGCTGTTTCTCTCATACAAAGATGAGAAGGTAAAAAATGTTTTTAGTACTAAATAAATATGTATTTGTTGGTTAATCAGTTTTCCTTTGGTCCCTTTGTATCTTCCACATAAATATTCAGCAAAATACTGTAGGTTTTTAGACATAGCCTTTGTTTTTCTTTTTATTATAAATCTGTATTACAGGACTGGAAAATGGGGAAGAGAAAAGCAGAAAAAGACGAGACAGTCGGAGTCATGGTTTTCTCCACGATAGAACCTGAGGGACTGCCAGACCTGGACATGATTGAAGTGTAAGTCTCACAGCCCACCTCAGGATCACTTCCCTGATTTAAAATCTATTCCAAGTTGGTTATTAGCTGGATTTATTGTAAGTTTGACCAACTCAGGTTAATATGATCAGAAGCTGTTTCGTAGCTGGTCAAAGATGGTTTGCCAGTGAATTACATGCATCCTCTTGTTGATGGAAGTTCATCTGTGTTGTCTTGTTACCTTCAGAGAGCAGAAGTGTGAACAGTTCAACCGTTTCACCAGGGCGATGGACGATGGTGTGAAAGACTTGCTGACAATAGGAAATGAACACTGGAAACGCTGCACAGGCCGTGAGTATCACTTGTTTTGATAATATATATATATATATATAAAGTGGATATAGAAAAGAATCACCCCCTTTAAAATAATCACATTTGTTGCTTTGCAGCCTGAAATGAAAACAGTTTTTGTTTTATCCAGCTGTATAATTTATAACACCCATGTGAAAGATATGACACTAACATGTCAGAAATTTGTAACAAAAAATAGAATCACCGAGTTGGAAAAAGGATCACCCCCTTGTGTCAGTATTTTGCTGAACCAGCTTTTGCTTTAATTATAGCCTTTAGTCTGTTGGGATATGTCTCTGTCTCTACTAAATTTGCACGTCTAGACTTTGCAATATTTGCCCACTCTTCTTTGCAGAACTGCTCTAGTTCAGTTCAATTTGATGGTTAGTGTTTGTGGACTGCAGTCTTCAAGTCTTTCCACAGATTTTCAATGGGGTTTAAGTCTGGGCTCTGAATAGGTCATTTAAGGACATTCACCGTTTTCTCCTTCAAACACTGTGCTCGGTTTTGCTGAGTGCTTTGGGTCATTGTCATGTTGGAAGGTAAACCTTCTTCAGTTTTAGACTCATTTGGCCTCAGATTCTTTAAGGTGCATTTTGGCTCAGTCATGACTGCACATGGCCTTTCTTGAGGAGGGGCTTTTTTCTTGCAACCCTCCCATAAAAGCCACATTTGTGGAGGATTTGTGATTGTTGTCACATGCACACAATGACCACTCTTTATCATAAATTCCTGCAACTGTTTCAGAGTTGCTGTAGGGCTCTTGGTCTCCTCTCTGACCAGTTTCCTCCTGCTCTTTCATCCAGTTTGGAGTGACATCCTGATCTAGGGAGGGTCTGTGCTGTACCAAATACCTTCTACCTTTTAGTAATAGACTTCACTGTGCTTCTAGGCATTGATAAAGCCTTTGAAATTATTTTTATATCCATCTCCTGACTTGTGCCTGTCCTCAACTTTCTCCCGGAGATCTTTCATCAGTGCCTTGCCACCCATAGTTGATTGTTTGCTTCAGTTGCACTACCAAGGACTGAAATGCGTCATCCTGAGCTAATCATAATGAACACATCTGATCACAGTTGAAAGTCAAATAGCTTTGTGTGCCAATTAGAAGGTGATCAGCTACACCTGATTGAGTTTACAAGTCATTTTTTGGAGGGGGTGATCCTTTTTTCCAACTCAGTGATAGTTTTTTTTTTTTTTTTTTTCTGACATGTTGGTGTTATGTCTTTCATTTGGACGTTATAAGTTTTATAAGTAAATACAGCTGGTTAAAACAAAAACTGTGTCCGGCAAATCAACAAAATGTGATTATTTTAAAGAGGGGTGATTGTTCTCTGTACCCACTGTGTATGTGTATGTGTGTGTGTGTGTGTGTGTGTGTGTGTAAATATATATATATATATAGTGTAATATAATATAATATAATATAATATATATATATATATATATATATATATATATATATATTATATATATATATATATATATATATATATATATATATATATATATATTATTTAATTATTATTATTTATTTATTATTATTATATAATTATTAATTTGTGTGTGTGTGTGTGTGTTAATATAATTAAATATATTAAAATTTTTTTGTGTGTGTGTGTGTGTGTGTGTGTGTCTTAGACTCTTACAACTTATTTTTTAACTTTCTATTCATCAAAGATTCATAAAAACGAAATAAGCAGCACAACTGTTTTCAGCATTGATAATGATAAAAAGTTTCTTGATTAGTAAATCAGAATATTAGAATGATTTCTGAAGGATCATGTGACAATGAAGACTGGAGTAATGGCTGCCAAATTTTTAACTTTGCGTCACAGGAATAAATAACATTTTCGACTATATTATGAGCAAATTAGCCTGTTCCTGAGATTTTTGTACCTCAGAAACAGGGGCTCACATCTCATGGTCCAAGAAAAATCAGCGGAAGTTCACTGTAATATTTTCAAAAAAAAAAAAAAAGATTCTCAAGTTGATTAGTCTTATTTCCTGTTTGTTTTTCTAAGCTCTTCCAAAGGAATATCAACGGATTGGCAAAGCTTTCCAAAACCTGTCCTCAGTGTTCATCAGCAGTGGATATGAAGGTATCAGAAACTATATGCTTCCTCTTACTAAAGAACATTAATGAGGTAAAAATATTTTGTTCTCTTTTTACCATCTGGTCTAGTTCTGAGAAATTTTGAGCATTTTCTTGTTCCTTTTTCCCTCACCTTGCTTCAGCTTTAACCAGCAGTATTTGTGTTCGATGTTCAACCATTAGTCTACTTTTTTCCTGAATGTGTGATTTTGTTTGACTTAAAGGAGAGGCTGCGCTCACAGACGCACTGACAGCAGCAGGAAAGACCTACAAGGAGATTGCTCAGATGGTGGCAGAGCAGGTAGTAAAAAAAAAACCCTTACTCTAGAACATCTCAGTTCTCTCTTATATTGGGAAGTTACGTCTCTTACAGCCTCTTGTGTTACAGGAGAAGTGCATCAAAACATCCTTATATATTACCATCTTTTAAATTACACTACCATGCAAAACTTGAGGGTTGGCCAGATATATATATTTTTTTAATGTTTTTGAAACATTGCTCTTATGCTCATGAAGGCTGTGTTTATTTGATCAAAAATAAAACATAAACATCTATTATTATAAATATTATATCATATTGTAATACATTTAAATTTTTTAAAATAAAACATTTTAAAATGTATTTTACTCAGTGTCACATAATCCTTCTGCTCAAGAAACATTTATTATTATTATCAATTAAAAAAAAAAAAACTGTAATTTAATTTAATATATTTGTGGAAACAGTGATATATTTTTTCCAGGATTCTCTGATGAATATTAAGTTCAAAAGAACATCTTTACTTAAAATAGCAATCTTTTGTGACATTAGCAATGTCTGTACTATCACCGATCAAAAGTATGTGTTTCAGAAAAATCTCACTGATCCCAAACTTTTGAATAGTAATGCATATAAGGTCATTATCGCAAAATAATCAGGATCAGGACCCTGAAAGCAGCTGTATAGGTCAGAGGAAGCCATAGTTATGTGATCCACATTCATATAGTCTTGTGTTATTTATCTTCAACCTTATCACTGAAACATTCAATGAATGAAAACCTGGTTGTTGTTTAGCCTCCAAATTGTGATTGTTAAAGGTGTTTGTCGCCAGCATAGCCTTGAAATTTTTTTTAGAGCTCCGTTAACCCTTCCGTCTGATTTAATCATTAAGTTTTGTCTGTCTCTCTCTCTGTAGCCCAAGAAAGACCTTCACTTCCTCATGGAAACTAACAATGAGTACAAAGGTCTGCTGGGATGCTTTCCTGATACTATTGGAGTTCACAAGGTAAACGAGTAAGACTAGCATCCTTATAGACTCAAACTTTGTTTTAAAACTTAGCGAGGGTCCTAACCGTCACAGAACCTCATAAGTGATCTTTTAGGCAGCTCACTAGGTGTTTGAACAGAGCCGTAGATTATTTACAAAGATTTAAAAACTGGAGACCTGACTTGGCTGACTGCATTCTCTCACACAGGCTGCCATAGAGAAGGTAAAGGAAGCAGATAAACTGGTGGCTGCCGGTAAAATCACCCCCTCAGATAAGATCACCATGTCTAAACGTGCCAGCATCATGTCATACTCTCTGCAAGGTATTTCGATCTACTAACAGTGACCCCAAAATAACCTGTTTAAAACTTTTGTATTACATTACAGAGTAAGTCATAATTACACTGAGTCTTACACAATGTTAGCACAACATTAGAATGCTGGAAACATAACTATAGTTTTCAAGAGACCCAACAGACACAAACAGAGTAAAGTACTCGGTTCCCACGGGGGTGGAATACTTGAAAATATCAGTGATTTCCAGACTCGGAAAAGCCATGAAAATTTCTTTAGTCAGTATACATTTTTCTATCTATGCAAAGTATTTTATTTATTTATTTATTTTTATTTTTTTGTACAGAGGAAAAAAATCACAATCTTAAAATGTTCTTTTCTTGTACTACTGTTACTGTATCATTGTTTTATTTTATTATATTTTATTATACTACACAACATGACTTTGTCAAATAAGAGAATTTATCAGTGTATAATGATGTTTTATATATATATATATATATATATATATATAGTATATATAGTAAAATACAGTATAATAAAACCTGCAAGAGTTTGTTTTTCAAAGTCTCATGTTCACAAAGGGTTCATGTTGTTAAAAATATTTGTAAAAATAATGTTGTGAATATTATTACAATTAAAATTTAATAATATATAATAATATATATTAAAATGTATTCCTGTGATGCAAAGCTGAATTTTCAGCATCATTACTCCAGTCTTCAGTGTCTCATGATCATTCAAAAGTCATTCTAATATGCCGATTTGTTGTTTTATCATTTTTGCTGCTTAATATTTTGTGGAAACCATTATTTATATATTATATATATATATATATATATATTTTTTTTTTTTTTTTTTTTTCAGATTCTTTAATGAATAGAAAGTTCACAACAATAGAACAAAACATTTTATTTGAATTAGAAATCTTTTGTAACATTAATAGTGACATTTCTAGTCAATTTAATGTATCCTTTCTGAATGAAAGTATTAATTTTTTTTATCTATATTTAATTTTTTTCTGCCTATAATAATTTAATTAAACAAAGAAAAATCCTGTAAATTCAAAACACTGAAGTGATGATTTTGACACATCTGTCCTCTTATGCAGCGGAAATGAACCACTTCCATAGCAACCGTATCTATGACTACAACAGGGTGATGCAGCAGTACCTGGAGCAGCAAGTCAAATTCTATGAGATGGTAACGTGTCTAAACAATATTAAAAGTTAAAAAGCGTGCTATAATGTTTGGAGATGTTAAACTGTTGAATTGGTTTTTCTGTTTTGGCAGATTGCAGAGAAACTACGACACGCTCACAGTCAGTTCACTACTATGTAACGGCAGAGAAGCTGCCTCTCTCGCTCTCTTTTCATCTTACATGATTATTCTCGTTCTGTTTTTCTATTCATGTTATTTGTGTCAGGATGTCAGTGCCATAAAAATATCCTGTCAATCTCAGGCCAAAGATAGCGTCGATCTGTGTCCTGCACGAGCACTGGCCAAGCTCAAGTGTTTTTAAAAAGCAGCTACAGATTGACTAAAATATCAGATTATATGGGGGCTTTAATTATTATAATTAAGTAGTTGTTGATTTGATGGACGTTCCAACTTCTGTTATGACCTTGTTAGTTTTGATTAATAATAAATATCAAAGACGTAACATTTTGTGATTTTATACAAGAGATCTAAACAGATTCTGGTGCATATATGAGGCCAAGCCAAGTTTGATTGTGCCTTGTTTTGTAGAGACCCTGCAAAACCTTTTTTTTTTTTTTTTTTTCACTGCACTTCACTGTGGCCTTTCAGATGCATCATCCTGTTTGTGTTTGGTCTCAAAAACAATCCCAATCATTTTCATTGAAGGTTTCATTCTGGAGATGATAACAGGAGGGCTGGTCCTTTTTCCCCATAAGATACATTGACATAATTTGTCTCTCTCCCCAAAGCCAAATTACAAACAGAGATTATGCTCCGCTTGATGCTTTCACCTCAGTGCAATTATCACCAATTTCTTATCCTGTAAAAATGAAATTATACTCCACCTGATGCATGTTCATGTATTTTTTATGTATAGCAGTGGTTGCAAGCCTTTTGCACACATAATGACAAAAACAATTGAGATTATGATTTAATAAAAACTGATTTGTATGCTACACAGTGGGGTTTTTTTTCTCTGTATGAGTGTCTGAAAATGGATAAAGTGTGAATAACAGGAAACCCTGAGATGGAGGATGTGTCTCAATACCTAGCAAGCTGCCTATGTAGATGGTGACTCTGCTTGGTTAGAGGCACTTTATTTAAGAAAGCTGTTTTGTAAACAGCGAGTCGGTTCTCGAGGGTTGGAAACGGAGCCCTGTGAGTAAGTTGTGTGTTTATGGTGAATATGAATGAGGTGTTCTCAAAAGATGTGTTGTTTTAGGTCTGAATGTGGTTCACAGACTAAGAGGAGTGTTTTGTGTGATTTTGTTCTTAGAAAGGAAAGCATTTGTAAAGTAAATGTATAACATACAGAAATAAGTACATATTTAAAATGACCAGGTCATCAAAGGTTGCATTTCCACTTTATTTCAATCACTTTTGGCATTTCATAAACTATTTTATTTTTTCCTTTCAGTACAGTACTCCACATCAAGAACCTACAATATTACAGGCATATTTCACAAATAAAAATTTTTTTGTGCTACAGTGTTTTTCTGCTTTGGTTTTTGGCGAGCCCTTTTACATATTTTTACCAGTTAACCACTTATTTGACAATGTCAGAGATTCACGAAAATGAAATATTTCAAAAATTCTTTATATACAATGAAGTCTTTTTTCTTATCAACTGAAAAATTTGGGATAATGTCAGAGAAATTCTATTTACTCTCTGAGGAAGGTTGAGCAAATGATGAGCCATAAAATTTATTTCAATAATAGTGTACATATCAACCCTAAAATTTTGAATAATAGTGTATATTTGATTAAATGCAATAATGAATCATTAATCATGTACTCATGCAATGATCCTCTTGATCTGGAAAATAGTGGTAAACAGGGGCCTCATTTATAAAGCGTGCGTACGCTCAGATTTGATAGTATGCTTAAATCCAAGCCAACGCTCATATTTGTAAAAACTGTCTTTTTACGTGGAAAAGTGCTTAGCGTCACGTCAGGGTCTGAGCAGACGTACGCACTTTTTCTTGTTCGAGTGCTGCAGGTTTTTGGAAATGTAAGCGGTTCTTGCAGCTCGCTGTTCTAAATGAAAGAATTTGGATGATGACTAGTGATCTTTCACATTCAAGATCATTTGCGATTCATAGATTTCACATCTGAAAGAGATGCGTACGTTCAATTTATGAATCACCCGTATATGCATATTTGAGGGATGATCGTAAGATCAATTTAAAGACAATTTCTGCACAACATTTTATAAATGAGGCCCCATGCTGTGGGATGATTGTTGCTATTTAGGGTTTTTGGGGGGAAAAAACAAAAGGGTCTTTGGTCCCATTGTACGCTGCAGAAACTAAATCTACCTTTGATACACATTTATAAAATAAGTCAAAATGTTCTTAATCTTAAAACCATGGGTATAGAAAATATAGGCATGTAACATTCAGACTCACTGAATGGCAGACACTGGCTGTCTCAGGAGCAGTCCTTCTCTAGTTTTTGGGATAATCCTAAAATGGTTTCACTGTCTGGACAAGACATTCAGTCCATACACTGATTTTCCTCTGTTTCACACTTCGCTGTGGCTCTGAGAACTGTGATTGGCTGGTTGACGTACGGGCCCAAGCTCTTTGGTTGGGTCTGATTCAGGGTGACAGATGCTGTCTGAAGATTCTGGGTCGGATCATCATGCTGACCTTCCTCAGAGAGTAATAATCCGAATCTTTCCAGGTGTACCACACAATACCGTCCGGACCAAGAGGGTTCTTCCCCTTCAGCGAGTAGCGGCCACCCTGTCCATAACAGAATCAGACATCAGCACAGATTCTTTAGCTTCTGATTTGAGTATATCTTTACACTATGCATTTATTCATACGGGGAATGACTTGAACACAACTTTTATGATCAGTATGTTTTTCTAAATTAAAATTCATTTTAGTATTTTTGTGTGGTTAAAGATGACTAGTTGATGTAACAGTCCTGAACTTGAAAGACAACAGATTTGCCATGTCATAATTGTATTATTTATTTACACAAAAATGTCAGTGTAATATAACCAGACAACTAAAAATGTAAAATATTAATAAAAACTATAATAGTATATCAGTGATACATTGATCAGTGAAAGACTAAATTAAATTAAATAAAAATTAAATATTTAAAATTAAATAAAAAAAATTAACATGCCATATTACACACTTACAGGTTAAATTACTATTTCTGAAAGATTTTAATTAAATTGATATTTTTAAATTATTCTTCATTTAGCATTTTTATTTATTTACTTACAATGTCAGTGTAATATAACCAGCTTGCTAAAACCATTTTGTTGTTCAAGTGGCGAGAAATTGTTACACAGTAAATTAAAGAAGAAATTGTTACACAGAAACACAGTAAATTATATCACAGAGAAGAATTTTGTAGACCCTCATAATTTGGTTAGGTTAGCATGTTTTCGTGTTCAGATCATTCAACCCTTTGAACTTTTACAAATTATTTTGATGGAACTTAAAGATGTTAAATAGTAATTTTTCAAGAGTCATTAAAACTTTCATAGGGACATAAAAAAAAGTAATAAAAAAACAAGACATAAATACAAGAAAACATTTCCAATAACTTAAAACCAAAGCCATAAAACCATTTTCAGTACCTAAAATAAATCTTCACTAGAATTAAATCAAATAAATAAATAAAATTTTTGTTAAACCTAGGCTTTGTTGAACCAACATTTCTCATTTTAATTTAAGTACTAAATAAACTAAAACTAATGAATAAAAACTATATACAGACATTTTTTAAGTATAAAAAACTAAATTACTAAAACTAAAATGAAAACAGAAAACATAAAAATAAAGTCTTATTCAAAATGTTAATAAAAACTATAATAGTCTATCTGAGTTACACAAATCAGTAAAAAACGACATTTAAAAAAAAACATGCTAACACATTACACACTTGCAGGTTAAATGACAATTTATGAAAGATTTAAATTAAATTAATATTTTTAAATAATTTTTTTAACACTAAACAAAATTGTTTGTTTAGTGTTTACTTATTTATTTTTAACTACATAGCCACACCAAGGGTTCAGTAACAGTAACAGCTCATGAACACTTCTGGGGCTTAAACCTTCACCCTTTGTGTCTATAACCAGCAGGCCACATCTTACCTTGTAGTAGATGCCGTTGAGGTTTGCGTAGAAACACTGGTTGTACCACCAGCCAGCGTGGGAGATCTCGGCACAGATGTTGCCCGTGTCGGGTGTCTTGAAGCTCTGCTTGTCATGATACCAGCTGAAGGAGTCCTCCACAGTTCTGCTGAAGCCCGACACACGCAGACGGTACCGAGTGCTCTCGTCCTCCACACTGCAAACACACACACACACACACACACTCAAAGTGCTGAATTTCCTCACAAACACAATGGTGATAGTTCATCAAGGGTTTTCAATTACAAGGCCAGATGTTTAATCACTATGCATCCATGTGAAGTCCTTCCAGTCAGTCAGTGATGGACGTGCCTCACCTGAAACTCTGATAAACAGCGTGTTTGTGTTTCCCGCTCCAGTCCTCCAGGTCAATACGGAGCATATAGTCTCCCTGACTGGTCAGGTCATGGATGTGTTCATTTCCCAGCCAGTATTCGGTGTGCAGGTCTCCAAATCCCTCTTTATACTCCTTCCAGCTGCGGTCAAAGTTCACGGAGCCATCTTGCCTGCGCTGGATCACAGTCCAGCCGCCACCTGAGACATACATTATGCATGGGCTCCAATTATGACCATGTTTTTATTACGAAGGAAATGTAAAATGAATATACATTCAAGCATTCAACAATCAAATCTCTTTTTATGAGTTTAATGCACATGCCGAGTCATTTGGTTTTCATCTTACGACCACAGCAATTATACTTATGGTTAGGAAGTGTTTTGTAGGTCATCAAAATGATATTTGCACATGCTATTTTAAGCCTCAGAAGGTTCCTCATGCGCCCCAATGGTGCTATTTCAGCACAGAACTGAAGTCTTATTAGACATAAAAGAGAATCAGTTTCTTTTGCTACAGTTTTGAAAGTCTCTAAATTTTCCTATAAACTTTATAAAAATAACCCAATGATTCATCCACAGCGGATTTCCAGCAAAGCATTTCAAAATAGAGAACAGTCCAGCTCAGCAAACAGGCAGTTTTCTAAAAGGATGTTCAGATGTGTACTTTCCTTAAAACTATGTCCTCTAATTTTGATCAGAGTTCTTTTTCGCATTTAAGTTGTTTTATACTGTGCTTCAGAATACAGTCAATTTATGAAATATGCTTAAAAACTGCCCTCCAATTCCTGTTAGGATTACTTCAAATATGACTAAGAAATAACCTTGAAATGTAGGAAACTGTAGGTTGTTCTCTAATTTTGATCTCCACTGAGTGTATATATATATATACACATACATGCATGCATACTAACAAAAAAGATAAAAATGAATTAATTTTAGTAACATTTTCTGTAAGTGTGACATATATATTTTATTAAAGATTTAAAACACCGGGCCCATCCTTATAGTTGAGTTCTGGCCAGTCATTACTGCATGTGTTGAGCGGTTTCTTACCGTCTGTGTCCATATCACAGTAGACTTCCACTGGCATGGCCCCTAGTGAGGGCACAACAGTGTAGATCCCAGAGTGCCGCACTCCGTTATAGTAGATGGAGGCACAGTCGATGGGGCAGTTCCTGACATGCTGCACCTCTGGAGTGAAAACACATCAAACTATAATAACATAATTAATTAAAGTGTGAGCCATTTCAGTTCTCATTAAACAATATTAGATGAAGAAGAGGTCATAAACTGTGCTATGATTTGTCACCCTTTGTTGGTTCAGGCCAGTAACTGACCAGAATTCCATACTAGCTAAAGATTTAAAGGGATAGTCCACTCAAAAATGAAAATTCAGTCATCATTTACTCATTCACATAGCCATAAGATTTTGGTTAAACATCGAAACACAAATTAAGGTATTTTAATGAAACCTTAAACTTTTTAATCCAAGATAGATGTGAATCAAAGCCTAAATTAAATCAGTTCGTTATAAAGTGATCACATGTCTTCCTAAAACTTAAATCAAATGCTCAATTCATATGGATTCATTTTCATCACATTTTTATTACCTTTTAGATTTTTTAAAGTTTTGATTATCGTTATCTTAATTTGTGTTTCAAAGATTAATCAAAGTTTTTTGGGTTTGGAATGTATTTTTTTTTAGTAAATGATTAATGGAACTATTTTTATATAATAAAAATTTACACACACACACACACACTGTATATTGCAGTTTAATCCAAGATCGATGTAAATAAAAGCCTAAATTAAATTTTGTTCATTATATAAAGTGATTGTACAGTTGTGGCCAAAAATATTGGCCCCCTTTGTAAATATGATCAAAAAAGGCTGTGAAAATTCATCTGCATTGTTAATCCTTTTGGTCTTTTATTTAAAAAATTAAAAAAAATGTATCCTTTCATTGAATAATAAGAATTTAAAATGGGGGAAATATCATTATGAAAAATGTTTTTCTCTAATACACATTGGCCACAATTAATGGCCCCCTTTTATTCAATACTTTTTGAAATCTTCATTTGCCAGTTTAACAGCTCTAAATGTTCTCCTATAATGCGTGATGAGGTTAGAGAACACCTCACAAGAGATCAGAGACCAGTCCTTCATCAAGAGTCTCTCCAGACCCTTTAGATTCCCAGCTCCATGTTGGTGGTGCTTCTCTTCAGTTCACCACACTCATTTTCTATCGGGTTCAGGTCAGAGGACTGGAATGGCCATAGCAGAAGCTTGGTTTTGTGCTCAGTGACCCATTTTTGTGTTGTTTTTGAGGTTTGTGTTTGGATTATTGTACGGTTGGAAGATCCAAACATGAACCATTATAAGAGTCAGTCACTTACTGATTTTTTTTATCTGTTGGTTTTTGATAGAATCCATGATGCCATGTATCTAAACAAGATGTCCAGGACCTCCAGCAGAAATATAGGCCCACAACATCAAAAATACACCAGTATATTTCATTGTACACATGGGGTACTTTTTATCCCTGTGTTCACCAATCCCATCTTGAGTGTTTGCTGCTAAAAAGCTCATTTTTTAGTTTCATCTGACCATAGAAACCAGTCCCATATAAAGTTCCAGTCATGGCTGATAACTGAATATGCTTCAGTTTGTTTTTGGATGAGCTAGGAGAATTTTTCTTGTAACCCTCCCAAACAACATGTGGTGATGTAGGCTCTGTTTGACAATTTTTTTAAAGGTTTTCTGAACCAGAGACTCAACTATTTTCTGCAATTCTCCAGCTGTGGTCCTTGGAGAGTCTTTAGCCACTCAAACTCTCCTTCTCAGTGCATTAGGACGATAAAGAGACACATCCTCTTCCAGGCAGTTTTGTAACATTTTCTGTTGGTTGGAAATTCTTAATTATTGCCCTGATGGTGGAAATGGGAGTTTCCACTGCTCTAGCTCTTTTCTTAAAGCCACTTCACCAATTTGTGAAGTTAAATTATCTTTTGCTGCACATCAGAAATATATTCTTTGGTTTTTCTCATTGTGATGGATGATTAAGGGAATTTGGGCTTTGTTTTCCCTCCTTTTTATATTTCTGTGAAACAAGAAGCCAGAGCTGGATGACTTCATGTTTATAATCATGCTGGGGTGATCAAAATTGTGAATATGAATGGGAATATACTTGAAAGATATTTTACTCATAAGAATTTCTAGGGGTGCCAATAATTGTGACCAACGAGTATTTGAGAAAAACATTCATTTCATAATGATATTTCCCCTCCGTTTTAAATTCTTATTATCCAATGAAAGGATACATTTTTGTAAGTTTTTTAAATAAAAGACCAAAAGGATTAACAATGCAGATGAATTTTCACAGCCTTTTTTGATCATATTTACCAAGGGGGCCAATATTTTTGGCCACGACTGTATCTCTTCACAAGACTTGAATTAAACGCTCAGTTAATATGGATTAATTTTTACAATGCCTTTATGACCATTTTGGGTCTTCTAAGTTTCGGTTACCTCAACTTTCTATGGAGGGACAGAAACATCTCAGGTATCATTAAAAATATCTTAATTTGTTTTTTCGTGTGGGTTAGGAATGGGTTAGGAGTAAATTATGAAAAATACGTTGCCCGGTTCTATTAAAAATGTTTGTCTGAACATTGCATGGCTGTGTACTTTATGAGATTAGAAGGGGGTGTTCACACTCTTTTGGCTGTGTATATTATATATATATATATACAAATATGCGGTATGCGGTTGTCCTCACCAGGCTAAACAAGAACTGGTTAGTCTCATTTGGGAAAATATAAACATGCAGCTTTGAGATAAAGCTATTCCAAATTTCCCAGACATGGCCTACCAGGATGCAGGGCTTCCTGTGCACTGAGCATTGGGCTGGTGCGGACTATGTTGATCATGCAGCCCGGGTTACGTCTGACTTTTTCCACCAGCAGGGAAAGGTTCTGAATCTGGGTCTGGAGGTCATAGATCAATGAGCCCTGGATGTGCAACAAGGTTGTGGCCTCAGCGTAATGATCTTCCAGCTCATGCAAGCGCTGCTCAATAGATGAATTATTACGGTTCTTCTCTTCACTCTGTGAAAGGCCAAATAGACAAACATCACGACTCCCATTCATAAAAAAAGTGACGAGAAGAACAATTCCTGTTAGCTTTTGCAAAATGAGACCTTCTCAAATGGCTGCAGTGCATTGTGTGCATTTGCATAATAGGCCAGGAGAGGGAGAAGCAGACAGGATCTGTCCGTGTGAATCATCAGCTCATTTAACAGCATGAAGAGCTTAAGGGTGCATACTAATGAAGGCACGTGGAGAGCGTAAAGGACTCTAGTGTTAATCTCGTTAGCACTCAGGTCAAGGAGCCTTTAGGTTGAAAACCGTCAAGCCGAGTTGGACGGAGCATCAAGGAATACCACGGTATTTAACAATTATGATATACCATAGTAAGTACCAAGGTACAGTACTTTGAATAATAATATAGCTCTCCCACTCTTAAAACTACTATAGTGCTGTCATGCTACACTATATGAGATGATATACTATACTATGATAATTTGAAATATACTATGGTACTGAAATTCAAGTACATGTATTTAATTGGTGCTATCATGGTAAATGTTCTAAATACTATGGTAGAACCTTAACCACAACATGGTAGCACCAAGACATCATGTCCAAAAATAAAAACACTTGGAATATATAAAAATATAAGTACATAGTGTGTATGTTACCGTGGTACAAAAATATATTATTATGCATGTCAACAAACCATGGTATTACTATAGTAAATATCCAAAAACCATGATACTAACATGATAACCATGAACACGGTAGTAAAAAAAAAAAAAAACGTTGTATCATGGAACTATCATGGTGCATAATCCAAAACACAATGTTAGTACCATGATACCATGCCCCAAAAAACTTGGTATGTGTCAAATATTGTATGTTTTAGCCATGATTCCCATCCACTTCCATTATAAGACTGACAGACTGCAACGGTTTGTGTTTGTGTAAAAATCTTTGTTTGTGTTCTACTGAAGAAACAAAGTCACCTACATCTTGGATGCCCTGGGGGTAAATTTTTGGGTGAACTATCCCTTTAAAACAGCAATAGAAAAGTCTGAATCATTCTAATGAATCATTCCGATCTAAACAGCCCTCTCTCATATGTTGTGTAGGCAATTTTGAATCATTCTACTGAATCGGTTCGCCCTAAATGGCCCCCCCTCTCATAAGTAGTGTTGGAAATGCGAATCATTCTACTGAATCGGTTCATCCTAAATGCCCTCTCTATCACAAGTAGCATCAGGAATTCGAATTGGACTGAATCGGTAGGCCACATTTACACTAGTGCGTTTTCATTTTAAAATGCATAACTTTTGCTAAGGTTACGCCTATCTTGAATCTTACACTACTCTCCTTACACTGAAACCCAGCGGAAACGCCAGAGTATACCAAAAACACAATCACCCTAAAAATCTTATATAAAAGCCAGTCTCACAAAATTAAACGGGGCCTGTCCTCTTGGTCATATGTAGCCCTGGAATATTCAATTTAGTTAAGTGTATCGGCTCGTTCTGAACGTCTCTCCATTTATAGAATGCAGCGTTGAATTATTTTTTTTTTTTTCAAAAATCAATCGGTTCAAAAATCTTTAATTGATTTGTTGTGGTCTCAATGAACAGATTTAAATAGATTCGACTCTTGATCCTCTACATGGCATATTGGTCTTACAGCAGAGTTTTCTAATTTATTTATAGACTATGCACACACACACACACACATATATAACATTATGTAAACATGTATCACTCTGCCAGTGTGAAAGTAGTAGGAGTTGAGCAAACAATCATGGAAACAAAGCAAATGCACAAAATCCACACACCTGTAGTTCTAAGACTTTGACTCGATGACGATGG
Organism: Cyprinus carpio; assembly: GCF_018340385.1. Classification (NCBI taxonomy): domain Eukaryota; kingdom Metazoa; phylum Chordata; class Actinopteri; order Cypriniformes; family Cyprinidae; genus Cyprinus; species Cyprinus carpio. The sequence continues at coordinate 25,280,944 of NC_056591.1, read as the reverse complement.
TTGCGAAGCTCCTCTTGAAGTTCAGACACTGTCTCCCGCAGGGTCAGAATCTGCTGTTTGCGTTCCTCATTCTCATGAAGCCAGTATGAAACTTCATCAGTACAGCGGAACATGTCCGGGCAGCGCTGGTCGTCCAGCTGGGGTAACATGGCCATGAGTCGACACATGCCGTCCTCTAGGACCTGATTGCTGTATTCTCCACACTGAGCCGTACTGACCTGATGAGTGTGCAGTGAGCGGTCATCATCGCTCGCACCTGTTGCCAGAAACAGCACAGCCAGCAAGAGGGGCGAGAGAGGCCTGCCCTCCATGTGATCGTTTCGGCTGACCCCCTTCCCACCTTGTTGGAAGGACCCTGGGGGAGACAGCCAGGGTACAAGCTCTCTGACCTCCAGTCTCAAGTCTTGAGGAGAGCTTGTCACACAGAAACACTGTAGAGGTGTCCGAGTCACTGTCCAGACTCAGTCAGTACCGTTTCTGATGCAATTCACCTGAAAACAAAACCAGAATAATTAAACTACAGTATCTAACTAATGAACTAGCCAAATAAATAAATATTTAGTTGTATAGCAGCATTAAAAATAAATAAATACCAAAAAGTATTAAATAAATATTTAGCTGTATTACAATTTACTTATTTTTATTTATTAGGCTATTTAATAATATGTTTTTTTTTTTTTACATATATAAATACTAATTATTTTAATTAATGTTTATTTTTATATCATATTTTAATAGAATTTATTTATTGTGATATTTTCTTTAAAATGTCTTGTATTTAATATGCTTAGTTATTTTATTTTGTGATTGTTCAAATATCACATATTATTAAAATGTATTATTTATTCTATATTCGCTATTTTAATTTTTTTATTTACTTATATAAACATGCTACTTATTTTTTCATGATTATATCATATTTTATTAGAATTTGTGTGTATAGATATATAGACAGACAGACAGACAGATATTATTTTTATATTTATTATTTACTTATATAAATATACTATTTTGTCATGATAATTTATACATCATATTTCATAAAAAACCACAATTACATGCAATAAGCATGCATTTTAACTGCTAAATGGATTAATCTTGGACGTAGACATCAAACATGAGAAATCAAGCTAAAATGATTAGGTCAGCTTTAACATCTATGTAAGCACCACTTACATTTTCTTCTGAATGTAAAAAGTGAATTATTATTTAGCAGCCACTTTCTAATCCTTATTCAAACATTCTTATTCTTAAGTGCCTGGCTCAAAGATGAATCGCAGTGAATCACCACTTCTGGGGCTTAAAGAAATATAACTTTGGGTTATAAATTGAGATTTATAAGCATTAAGTTATGCAACCCACACAGTTACGATGTCACTTGAAAAAGTTCGGTGAGATTGTTCGTGGTCTATGATAATAACAGTAGGTCATTTATTTCAAGCACTCAACGTTGTGACATTTCAGTGCACTCGTGTCAGAGAACTATAGGTCAGCTGTCAAAAACCACACTGTACTGAAGATGCTCTCTTGGGTTTAGGCTTCAGGGGAAAATAACGTGATCTGTCATAAATCTCAATGTGATATTTGAAATAAATCCCACAAACATGTCCCTGCTTTTATTAGAGGTCAGCCTGATTGTCCTGATTAAGGTGCTTTGGTGGCTCGTGCCACTTTTCTATGTGCTTATTTTGGTTCAAGAACAGTGAAAGCATTTAACCTGGAAGAAGATGGGCATGCTAAAAATAGCTGATGTTGGTGTCATGTTTGAGACAATACCACCCTTATCTGGGCGCATTTATTCAGGAAATACAATTCTCACTGAAACGGCTTGAATGAGCAATGCTCCAATTATTTGGACAAGTCAGAGTTAACATATCTGCATGTTATTGCATTAGAAAACAAAACAAAACATCAAACCAAATGCAAAATTTAAACAAAATTAAAAAATGATGTTTTGTATAATCTAGTTCAACTAGATACTGCCTATCTAGTTTAACTCAGGAGGAAAAACGTGCAGGGAATGCCTTGATCTGACCCATACTTTGCCAACACCTTGAGCAGACCTTTTAATGCTGAAGTATCACGTCTAAGCACCTTGTGTGTCTGATCCAACGCCTAGTGCACTAGATCCAACAGAGAAATGTTGAATATGCCAAACCACATTACAGAGCAATGCCCGAGAGCCTCGTGTCCTGCAGCATGAATAAAAGTATAACACTGAGAATCAGTCAGACTGATAAAGCATTCTATATCTTTGCAGTGACATTTTGATTAGAAGTGTGAATACAGAGTATATATCTGTTTGTTTTTAGGGCATTTGATTTACCCATGACTCCACACCTCATGAATCATACCATCTCACATGGACAGATTTCCCAAACTATTTACAAAGCTGTTGACACACTGCTGATACACTACACTACGTTACATGCAGCATTAACACGTCATCAGCAAGTAAGCTCTACAGGGAAACAGTGACAAAACTTCATCTTTACCCGTCTCAGTGGTCGGAGACGTCCTGTTTGTCTTCTGGGGAAATACAGACGTATGCTGCCATCCTCGCTCTCTCTCTCTCTTTCTACATCTTCTGTGTAACAGGAAGGCTGATACGGTGGCATCTTATCCTTGTAATCCTCTATAATTGGATTCCTGATCAGAAGAAAGAGAGGAGAGACAATCCGAGTGCTGAACTACAGCCACTCAGACTACATCTTTACTCTATACGTCTGAACAATTACAAATAATTGATGCACCAAATTCTGTTTGTTTAGGAAAAGGACTATCATATTTGATCAAATATCCAAGTCCTTTAAATTATCAACATGATTAAAACCTGTTGTACACAATCTGCTAAATGCTTTGTCGTCTGATTGATAGTTCATACTTTTTTAGTAAATAAAAGGCCTTTTACTGATTTTTATAAAGTAAACATAAGAATAACTTTTATATTGTTAATATTTCAAGGTGAACACTTACTGGAATGAAGCAGCTTAGGTTTACTTGATTATCCATACTCATATTACTAGAGAAATCGTTAAAATATGGGTATCAAATTTGACTCGTCAGGCTTTTGTGGAATGTTTATTTGTTCATCTCTCAGTCATCATTGCATTGCATTAATAATATATGTTCTGCTCCCACAGTAAAAACTACAGAGCTTCGTTCATAAGCATTTAAATATCATCTAAGACACATTATTGGGAGATATAGTGTGACAACTGATTTTTATGTAAGTGGAAAGATCTCATTGGTTTACAAGTTGTCCGAATTTCATCTATACCTTTTGGGCAAATAAATATCAGCAAATTAATTTGCTTAGTTAGAATAAATTTGACAAAGGTCAGATTTTTTTCTTTTAAACACAAGATGCTCTTTTGAACATGATCAAATATATATATATATAAAAAAAAATTTTTCATTACAAATTACATTATCATAATTTGCTCTGATAATATTGTTATTTGTTGTAATGACATAGCTGGATTGAATATATGAACAGAAAAATAAACCATTTAATGACCATTTATTTTGATAATTTAATTTGTAATGGAAAAAAAAGCATTTTCTAGTGGTCGCAGACTTTTGGACTTTGTTGACGATCCTAAGTTAAACCTGTGAGTGAAGCGTGTTGCACATCATGGTTTGTTGTGTTTGTACGGCCCTCTAGAGAGAGAGAGAGAGAGAGAGAGAGACTTGAGATCCTGTTAACTAATTATTCTGATCTTGTCATGAACTGAGGTTGACTGCTATTGACAGAAACAATTGCAACATCAGCACATCTGATCTTCAGTTCAGTTAAAGTGCAGCATCTGCTCATTCAAAGCAACTCACATTGCATTTAAGGTATATATTTTATCACTGCATTGCAATACCTGGGAATTGAACCTAACACTGCCGTCACGAGTGCCATGCTATACAATTTCAACACAACTAATGGTTCCAAAAGGGTTTTCGATGTGATGTCGTAGAACAATTTTTGGTCCCCAAAGAACCTTTCAATGAACGGTTCTTAAAAGAACCGCTTTTTACTAATTTAATAATCTAAAGAACCTTTTTCCATTATAAAGAGACTTTTGTGGAATGGAAAGGTTCCATGGAGGTTAAAGGATTTTTCATAAAACCATAGATGCCGATAAAGAACATTTATTTTTAAGAGTGTATGAACAACAGAGTTTCCGCTGTGGAATTTCTATTGTTGGTTTTTGACCTTTGTCTCTTTTCTAACTTTTTTTTAAAACGAAATATCTCTAATTTCAAAGGTCTAAACCTGCACATAAGCGTTTGACTATTAGGTTTTTTATATATTCAAAGAATTCTCTGCATCCCAGTGATATTTTGGCATTATTGCTATCTATATTTTTTATATTTTAATGACACTTTATTTTTATAATTTTTTAGTTTTCACTTAATTTTTATTTAAAATTATTAATTATTAAAATTATATTTTATTTTGGTTTGGGTTTTTCGCATTTTGTTTTTGTCTTTTTTTAAGTGTTTTTATTTCTTAAATATTTTTTAAATGTTTTTATAATTTTTTATTTTCGTATTTCAAGTTAAACCAAACAAAAATGAGAAATAAAAACAGCAATGATGCTCAAGTGTTTTTTCCCCTGAATGACTGAGAATTAAAGTCACTCTTTTCTTCTTTTTCAGTGTATTAATTTAAGTGAGTGAAAAAAAAAAAAGAGTAATTGATTTATCACAAGTTACCAAGACAACACAACATTAGCTTTCCTCCATTGTTAGTGATTACATTTGCTACAGATGGGGCATGAATGGGCTTCATTAAAAAAAGAAGCAACAAAGAGATGAGAAACTAAGTTAGAATAATTGTTCAGCTTGAGCTAAGCACTTAAGATATTGCACATCTGGTCAGTCTGATCGATTTGCACGCCGCTTGTATGTTGTTCCAACTCACAGGGAATCTGTGATGTGAAATTACGTCATTCCATCTTAATTTTCCCGAGTTTACTTTCATTAAGTTTCCAGGTGCCTCAAGTGACACGAGTAACAGAACCGCAGTACCTGATCCATAATTCACCTGCCACTTCCTGTGGATGTTTTAATGTGTCAAAAACAGAGGTATGAACATGACCAAAAAGTATGAATGGTTTGTATTTTATTAGTAATTTCCCCTGTGCATCCCACTCCCCCCTCAGCAGAGACCCACCTGATCATCTTCCAGCCTTGAGGGGTTGCCACGCACCTGTGAGTATATAAGAGAGCAGAGCTCATTCAGAAAGTAAGAGAGAACGAGAGCGAGAGAGAGAGATCCATTCACATACGCCCAGAAAAAAAAAAGTGCAAAACGAGAGCAGTGGAGGTGAGCTTGATAAGAGCTGGAGTCCCAGAGAAGAGTCAAAAGAGGAGATTCAGAACCATAGAACCCATCTATAAATTCAGAAAGGTAAGAAAATGCAATTTGAATAATTCTGCTTTTGAACCATTGAATCACTTGTTAGTACTGTATCTGCTTGTAAAGCTTTATTTATGAACAGTGTCAAAGAAAATGTGCCATTTACATTTTTAATTTTAAATAAACAAAACTTTTTTAATGTTTAAAAAACATTAGAAAACCTATTCCAAATTTTAAACAGTATGTGATACAAAGTGAATTAAACTGCATGCATGACTCAGAATTCAAGTTAAAGACAAAAACTATAGATTTTGATGATCTTGAAAATGAGTACATTTTATGATTATTATTTCTATTAATTATTATTATTTAATTTTTAATGAATTAAATATTTTAGTTGTATTTTAAACAAAACATATACATTCATTTTTTTAAACTAATAAAACTTATTCAGATTAAATTAACATTTGGAAAAAAAAAATCAGATCTAAAAACTGTAATATGTCAAATAATTACTGATTTTAAACATTAATTATTGTTTTTATTAGTAATATAATTTATTACTCTATTATTTAAAATGAATAAATAATTATTGTTGTAATTAAAATACATTTTTATATTTTTAAATACATATGTATTTATTTCATATTTAAATGAAATGATATATATATAAATATATAAATGACAATATGAATTTTATTACTGATTAAATAATTTCATTTTATTTAAAATAAAACGTATATGCTTTTGTATATTTAAACACTTTTTTATTTCATATTTAAATGTATATGTTTATGTATAGTTTTGTAATAATGTGCATTATTCTAAATTAAATTACTGGGGGGAAATTGAAAGAAAAAATATTACAAAAAATATAGATATGGATGACATGCATGGCCATGGTGAAATCATCAAACAATATCCAATAATGTAAAAAAAAAAAAAAAAAAAAAAAAAAAAAAAAAAAATCACCTCTTTTCCTTTCATCCTTGACGCAACACTGAGGCTGACGTCGTGGTGTGACATTAAAGGACCTCACAGATCTGTGTGTGTGTCACAACACAACAACAAAAAAAACAAAAAATCACCAACTAATAAAAAAAAATGAGAGTAGATAAAAGTCTCTAAGTTCACTTCTCTTCTTTTCAAGCATCCTGAACAGTCAAAGTCACCAATTTAGTGTTTTGAGGAGACATCTGTTTCTCGTAACTGTACGTGACCTGCTCACACGGCATCAGTGTGTGAGGACAGTCTGAGTGACTCTGATCTATTCAGAGCAATCAAATCAAAGCTGATTTAAGTCAAATACCTAAATAATAAAACTCGTCTTTGACTTTATAGATATTTCAGTATCAGCTGTTTTCTTTTCAGCTTTCCATTCTGACTCATATGAATGATACCTGAGGGATGAAAGAACTGATCTTGTCTTGTTTCTTGTTTTCAGATGCTCTGTCCTTCCTGGCTCTTGGCTGCAGCAGTCTTGTGTTTCCACAGTCCGTATGTAGACGGCCGCTGCTTGGATTTGATGGACTGCATGGGCCTAAAAACTAATGAACAAAAATTGGTAAGATTCATTTTAAAGCCTTAATAATATGACTTCACAGATACTATTAAAGATTAAAATCTTACACTGGTTAAAAGTTTGTCTCTAATCCTCGAATCATTAAAATACAGTAAATAGAGTTATATTGTGAAATATCATTACAATTTTAATATATTTAAAAATAGTCCTTAAAAATAGACATATGATCCTTCAAAAAATGTTCTTTTGGTGCTCAAGAAACATTAATGTTGAAAACAGTTGTGCTGCTTTATATTTTTTTGTGGAAACTGTGATCAAATTTTATTTGCAGGAATCTTTGATGAATAGAAAAGTTCAAAAGCTTTTTTTCATTTATATGAAATAGAAATTTCTGTAACACTATAAATGTCTTTACTGTCACTTTTAGCAATTTAATGCATCATTTTTGAATAAATGTATTGATTGCATAAAAAAAACTTTTAAATGGTAGTAAGTTATTAAATTATACTATTCTGTCTTTGCAGTATATATAAACATTTATATAACGAGCAATCAAACAGACAATAATTTTATGACATTAAACTCATTAAACAGTAATTCGTTCTAGAAAAACAAAGGAAAAAAGGAAAAAATATTTTTTTTTAAATAAATGAAATTAAAGTCTTTTCAGGCATTATTCTCAGTTTTTTAAGCCTATTGTGGTTAAAAAAATAAAATAAAATAAAACGGTATATTAATACAATAATGTTTTCACATACAGGAGCATAAAATTTTAGATTGTTTTTGTTCTTTTTCATTCCAATATATTGTTAATGAATTTATGAGATTCCCCCAATTATGGTGTAAGGAACACATACAAAAAGATTCAAATCAAACTATTTGAATGTACCATAAATGAGTGATCTGTTAAGCTTTGTTTGTTAATGAACGCTGCGGTCATGGTTAACATGCATCCTCTCATCCTCTGTCCTGCCTGTGCAGCAGTGTATCAGGCAGTGCAGATCTGTGCAAGAATCCTCCAATTACGGGAAAGTGTCTTCATCAGAACAGCAGAACAGTGAGGAAGAGGTTGAGGAAGAGGGCCTCAGTTTGGGCCTGCTCTTATCGGCTATGTCTCCAGATTCAATTGAGTTCCAAGACGCTGCTGGAGAAGCCCCTCACAATGACGAGAGGAGGTCTTACTCCATGCAGCACTTCCGCTGGGGCAAACCCATGGGCCACAAACGCAGACCCGTCAAAGTCTTCACAAACAGCGCCCTGGAGGAGGAGCCCGAGGAGTCGGTGGAAAGGGTGCGCGTGGAGCGAGGGCAGAGCGCCAAGCTGGACATTCAGCCGAGGAACAATGCTAGGAGCAACGGGAAGTATCGCATGACCCATTTCCGCTGGAACGCCCCACCTAACAAGCGCTATGGAGGCTTCATGAGGCTGGATTCAGATCAATCCCACAAGCCCCTGCTCACGCTCATACGAAACGTCATTGTTAAAGACGGACAGCAGTTCAGCGATAAAGAGAGGAGAGAATAGACAATATTTGGTGTAAAAACATTTAAATGTGTAACATGCAACCTTAATAAAAAAAAAAAGCTTCCTCTGAACATTTAAATTCTTGCCAGGGCATGAAACAAACTAGCCAAATCACTTATATATTAAAGTCAAGGTATCTCACATGACATTTACAATTACATAATATACTGTACATGAAATACATTAAAATGAATTTGCAATGTCGACATCTGTGGATTTCTGTGTTTGAATGCTGAATTTATCCTGGAGTCCAACAACTGCTAATTTGTGGATTGGTCTGAATTAATTCATGTTGGAAGCAGATAACAGTGCACACACAAGTGAAAATTCTGCCATTATTTACTTGTTCCCAACCCGTTTTTCTTTCTGCTGAACACAAAAGAAGATATTTTGAATAATGTTGGTAACCAAACGGGTGGCAGTAACCACTGACTTCAATAGTTTTTTTTTTTCATTCTAGTCAAGTCGTTTTTATTTATATTGCGATTTATACAATACAGATTGTGTCAAAGCAGCTTTACAGTATTAAACAGCAAAAAAAAAGTGTGTCGATAATGCAAGAGAACAATTGTAAAGACTAAATTTTTCAATTAAAGTTCGTGCATGTTATGTTTAACAGAAGAAAAAAACAAAGTCTATCATTTTTACTGTATATTATAATGTTTTGATGTCTAATATAACATTTTTAATCTAAAAGGAAGCTTTAATCTAAGGAAAAACAAGCAAAACCATACAGATTTTTAAATACATTTATAATATTGGCCATAACTCAAGCTCAAACATTTCTCATCAAACTTGCAAAAACGAAACCTTTGAGCAATAAAAATGTCCTCTGGATTGTTTCATCTCTTCTAGCTTTAAACATTAAAAACAGTCCCATTTCAAAGCTTTCAGAGAAAAATTGCAAATGTGCACACTTCATTGTATTGAAAATGTTTTATTGTCTATTTGCAGTTTAACCACAAACAAATTATGAGGAAAACCTTCATCCAGACAGAATGTTACTTAAAAATGAAACGGAGACACTGTAACCGCTATTTCATCAATGCTACACATGAACAGCGCACTCCATTTCAAGACTCCAGTTACACCAGAAATGACACTTGAATTGCAGAGAGATTATAATAAATGACTAACTTTGACATGACACAGCCCAGAAATTATGAAATTCATCAAGAAAAGTGAGATGCATTTACAGAACTACTGAGCATTTACAGGATTCAGTGATATTATCGGGGCAAGAGCTACACTTCAGATACATTTTAAGGGAATAATTATATTTATACAGCAAATGCATTTAATACTAATAACACTGAGAACAACAGCGGTCTACTTCTGTGACAAAGACTGTACTGACTACAGGCATTATAGCATTGACCGTTTAGGTATCTCAGGTCATTTTCATTGGATTGTTAAAATATCTACTGCTCTGTCTGTGTAATACAAATTAATATTGATTTAATCTGCTTTCATACTTGGCCTCCTGGTCTCAAAAACATAAAAAGTAACACTTAAAATATACACTGTATGCAGTGTCCAAATGATGACATAAATAATAGCAAGTTGCGCAAATCCTTTAGAAAAAGCAAAGCAGTTCAGTTCATGGCACTGTAAAAATCCACAACCATACAAAAACATTCCTCACAAATAATGGGACTAAACTATGCACACAACATTTAAATGTCTGTTAGCTGAACATGAACAAAACACACTCACCATTACACCACCTCAATATGAAAGGAAAGCCTACAGGCTTGAAGGTTTCCATCAAATGATGAAAAATAGAATTATTATTCTTAATTTATTAACAGCTCTCTAAAATACTTGGTTCTTGATTATTGGCCAATTGGTGGAATTTTGCATAGTTTGCTAAAACTGTATATCTGACCGTGGCATGTTTTTCCAATCACTTTCTCCTTTAAAACATTCAACAGTAAGCAGCTCAGGAGCCTCCACTTTAAGCAAGAAAATGAACAAAATAAAAAAAATTATAAAAAAATGGAAGAACAATGACCTGGATGAGAGAGAAATTAAAATAGTGGAAGACTTGTTAAATACGTTGGCTAACTAGTCCCTACAAAACATAACTTGGATTGCACATTAAAAATAATATATAAATTAATATTGTTGCACTGCTTGTCTTGATGCTATATGCAGACTGTTTTCTATCTTATAATGGACTATTTCTCTTAGCACATACACAAGTAAACTATTCTATGAACATATAATTTCAACATAAAATTAAAGTGTTATGTCTACATATATTTATTTATTTGGTAAGCAGCCGTGTACTAAGCAGGATGATGTACAGTCAGAAGGTCAAAATTGCAAAATAAACCCTGGCTGTATATTATCCTTTAAATATTCTACTGTACTTAAAGATACAGATCAGCATGGAAAAAATTGTCATTTCTCAGTATGATCTGGAATATTTGTAGAGCATTATGTGATTCAAACGACATAGCTGAGACTTATATATATAAAAAAAAGTTTGTCCAGGAGTGTGATGTATGGCCATGCTCTTTTTTTTTCTTCATTTGTCTCTGAACCCTGAAGCTAGCAGTCAATCACAAAAACAGATCTTTTAAACTGGAGACATCATGCTGGTTAGTTCTTTATGGGGAAATACACACACATACACACTCACTCAGACTATGATCGAAACCAAAAGCAATCTAAAATGAATGAACAATTATTTGCATATATTTCTAGATCTTATATGCAACTTTATATACACAATAAAAATTATGCTTGAGTTAAAAAAAAATAAAAATAATAAAAAGGAAGCACTCAAAAATAAGTACAACGTAGCAGGTTACAGATGCTAAGCAAATGAGTATGGTTAGATAAATAAAGTGCTAATTAAATAGTTCCTTCAGCACCGGAGCTCTTTAATGCCACTTAGAAACAACTGTGCTTAACATGTAAACACAAGCAGAAGACAGACGTCACTTCCAGTGATCTGAACGCCAGATATCTACAGACTGCAGATCGCAGTGAAAAACAAGCTACCAATGCTTAAAGAACCAATAAAAAAGTTCATTTAATAAAAACTCAAACTACTAGCAACAGAAATTAGCACCAAGTAAAAATCATCTGAGAGCAACAAATGAGCCTCATTTATACTGATTGCACTTAATCTCTAGGTAGAAAGGTATGTTGTTTACTTGTCAAAATATATCATGAGATGACAGTTTCCCCTTTTTTCTCAATATGGAACTATGACACTTCACTTTCAAAAAAGAACAAAGGTGAATCTAACAGAAATAAGGTCACAAATATGAATATATAATATATATATATATATATATATATAATATATATATATATATATATATATATATATATATATATATATATATATATATATATATATATATATATATATATATATGACCATAATATGACTATATTACATACATTTAACACAAAACATTATGACATTATTTTTATGACGTTTAAATTCTATTGACCTCCAAAAGTCTCAATATTGTAGTTTTTTAAATTGAATGTAAATTGAATTGTATTATATTATTATATTATATTACAATAAACAATAACTACAATGCAATGATTTTTAAATGAAATCTGCATTGCACTAAGCATAATTAAAGACATAATAAAAATTCCTAATGTATAAATAATTTACAATTTAAATATTTTTATTTTCACATTAAATTTGCGTGATTGTCATAAAAATAATGTCACAATGTAAAAAAAAAAATCTTAAAAGTACTAAAGTTACTAAAGTTTTCTTTATACAAAATATAACTTATTTTTTCTTTCTTTTGATTTTAAGGGTGAAATATGACCCAGGTAATCTCGTTAAAAAAAATTGCGCCCCTTTTGAGTTGGGTTTTTGCTGCAAATACAGATTTATGTTAGCTGATTTTATTATAGAAGTGCAGAGTATCAAAGATTATGTGGAAAATATTCGTAAATAGGGAAAACTCTCAACTCAGGAACCCAAATGTTCAAAATCCTTCCAGTAGTTCAATAGGAACAGGGGATGATACAGCGGCGAGGGTTATAAGACAGGGCCGACCTCTTATTTTTCCTCTATTAAAAAACATCAAAATATAATTTAATACCTAAAACCCTCCAGCTCTCTGCACCTCTGGCTGCTACTGAAGGTTCCTGAATCCTGAGTTGAGCTGCACTAGTAAACGCACAAGTCCGGGAACTTCATCTCATAAACGGGGACAGAGCGACTCTGGGTTTGGCCGTAACTTGATGTGATGGTTCCAGATGGACTGGGAGGAGGCCTGCAAGCAAGAAAGAGTGAAAAGATAAGATTTATCAGCACAAACATCTTTCAGAGAGATGGCTGACGTTTGAAATGAGGCATGCTGCAACCTACCTGATCGTGATTTCAAAGATCTGATTAAGTTTGCTCTGCAGCATTGTAGCCTGGGAGGAAACAGAAGAACAAGTATTAGCCCTAAATTACAATATTGAGCTGATCAGTGTGGGAGAAGACAACAACGGCATACATTTTCATGAAATAAAAGGAAAAGTGCAACAAGTTAACTTACTCTGGCACCACAGTGGGCAGCTATTTCCTCGAAGGGGGCCTTCTGGAACTTCTCAACCACCTGTCTCCTGCGTTCCTTCTCCTGTTCATCCACGCCTACACTATCCACTGGAGAACACAAACACATTAACACTGTTCGGCTAACAGAGAAGTTAACAAAGCAATAACGGTGCAAACGATTGCATGCAGGTTCTGGAAATATCTGGAGGGACAATTTAGAACAAGTTAAATTCTCATTAAATCAACCTACCAATGGCGTTTTTTAGTGTTTCAAATGTGATTTCTTCAGCTGGTGTTCTCTGTAGGGAAAGAAAACAAACGTCAGAACAATACTGTTCCCATAATTCAACTATATCTGTGAGTGTTGTATATTTTTATGTTTTCATTTACCTCCTCTTTCTCGGGACTGTTTCTGGACTCTACCTCCACCTGCAGAGATATTGTTTCTCCAATGCTCTTTCTTTTTGACAGCCGGTCCTCATCTAAGGGACGAGGGTGGAATTAATCAACTGTTTATGTGATCCATCTCTGTCAGTCGGCTAATAAGCAGAAACAACTTTAGTCTAAAGCTAATCAGTTAATCTTCAATGCAAATGTCTTAATTGCACTGGCTACAGCCTGAGTAGCTGCTTATCTACAATAGCGACCATAAGAATTGTTTTCTGGAAAACAACATGAGAGGCACACACAGCACATTTAGAGTGTGTTGTGACATTTTCAATTGAAAATAAAAATATTCAGTGGGTAACAATAAAGAGGAAGATATCCACTGGGATTTGATGGGTGCATGATAACTGTGCACAATGATAATTTTGTGCACAAAAAGACCAGAGACATTTTTACATGGTGTATGATGTGGCATAAAATGCTCATCTATGCACCTGTGAACTGTGGGACATAAGGTGTAGCTAGTCGCTCAGTGTTATAGCCGCTGCCTCCAAGAACCTCAGTGATCTTGGCCTGTTGAAACAACAGCTCTCCTTCCAGCTTCTCCAGTGTCTTAGGAATCCTGGGAAATCAACAGAGTACAAGCAAATCATATATATATATATATATATACAGTCAACCGCTCAAAAGTCTCTCTCTCCTCTCTCTCTCTCTCTCTCTCTCTCTCTCTCTCTCTCTCTCTCTCTCTCTCTCTCTCTCTCTCTCTCTCTCTCTCTCTCTCTCTCTCTCTCCTCTCTCTCCTCTCTCTCTCTCTCCTCTCTCTCTCTCTCTCTCTCTCTCTCTCTCTAATTTTGTATGTGACTATATTTTGTAAATATTAGTATATATGAGGTCTCATATTCACCATTATATATATATATATATATACAGTCAACCGCTCAAAAGTTTGTAGATTTTTTAAATGTTTTTGTATGAGGTCTCATATTCACCATGACTGCATTTATTTGACCAAAATACAGTAAAAACAATAATATTGTGAAACATTTGTACAAAAATGAAAAATTCTCTTTGAAAATGTAATTTATTCCTGTGATGCAAAGCTGATTTTTTTAGCATCAGTACTTCAGTGCCACATGATCCTTCAGAAATTGTTCTACCATGCTGATTTGCTGCTCAAGTAACATTTCTTATAATTTTGAAAACAGCTTGATATATTTTTGTTCAGGATTCTTTGATGTATAGAATACGCATAACAGGAATAGCATTTATTTGAAATAGAAATCCTTTAAACTTTATAAATATCTTTCTTGTCACTTCTGGTTAATTTAATGCATCCTTGCTGAATAATAGAACAAAATAAATAACATTAAACAAAACAACTTCGATGACTCGTCGTTTGTCGTACTTTGGGTTTTCAATGAAGACATCCTCAGGTAACAGGTAAGGACTTTCTTTTTGTCTCATTTCAATCACCTGCAAAAAGGTTTATACAATTTATTTTTTAATTTTAATTTAAATACAGTTGATGAGAACAAACTGTCAGTAAGTGCAGAGACTCTAGAGTGGCACTGACCTCATGAACGTGCTGGCAGAACGCTGGCACCGTGGTGAGCTGACTGATGAGATTGAGGTAAGCAGAGGACAGAGCATGAACAGCACAGCGGTTATACACCGGCAACATCTCCTCACTGCTCAGAGCCAAGTCCTGGACAGAAGGCGACATAGGAAGATTAGAAAAAAATACTGAAATACATCTCCACTGATTTAAAAAAATCTTAAAACTTAAACTTTAATTGGAGTTTTAATTTTAAAACATTAAAAGAGTTGACAGACAAAACTATTCATTTAAGGCAAAATGCTTTCTAAGATATAAAATAGAGGCAACAAGTCAAGTCAAGTCACCTTAAGAGATGACAGAATTAATGGATTTCAGTATCTAATCCTGCCTTGTCAGACTTGATGAACTTGCTATATATATCCACAACTGTTCTTATCAGACTAAAAAGCTTCATTGGATATAAAATATAAAAGGTTAGAAATTACCAAAGTGAATTTGGGAAACATTAAAGCCATTGTGTGAGAAACAGAGGGAGAGAACTGATGTCAGTAATATCTAATGCTGCCTTATCGGATTAAGTGACCCCTGCTGTATATCTAGAAGTGTTCATATCAGACTAAAATGCTTTCCTGGATGTATAATATAGAAGGTTAGACATCACCAGAGTGAATCTGGGTAACATTAAAGTCATTCTATGTGAAATAGAGGTAGGTAATCGTTGCCGTAGCCTCTAATCCTGCCTAGATGTGTTTGGTGACACTGTTGTATATCTGCAGCTGTTCACATCAGAGCAAACTAATTTTTAGGATATAAAATAGAGGAGATTAGACATCACCAGAATGAATGTGGGTATCATTCAAGCTACTGTGTGTGAAATACAGGGAGGTAACGGACTTCTGTAACATATAATCCTGCCTTGTAAATTGTGAATTTTGACACCGTTTAGGAGCACACTAGCTTTCAGATATCCTTAAGGCTAACATATTTTTACAAAAAGCCACAAAACCTAAACTTTATTTCATGTGGACTTTAAGAGTGTAAACACAATGAGGGTGCACCTGCAGAGCGAGTGCCACACGGATCAGGTCCACCACCACTTCTTCGTTGGCCAGCTCCATGCTGATGAGGGCCAGGAGTGAGTAGAGCTTCTCAAAGTGAGGCCGCACGCTGCTCTGTTCCTTACAGCACAGGTA
The DNA here is from genome assembly GCF_018340385.1 of Cyprinus carpio. Taxonomy (NCBI): domain Eukaryota; kingdom Metazoa; phylum Chordata; class Actinopteri; order Cypriniformes; family Cyprinidae; genus Cyprinus; species Cyprinus carpio. Next base: position 25,264,870 of record NC_056591.1, on the reverse strand, counting down.
GATGTGTCTATATAGGTGCTGTGCATGCTAAAAACAGAGAGATATCGCTGTCAAAACACTTAAAACCCTTCAGACATGCATGCGTTCTCTGATGCATACCCAATAAAAGCACTGATTCACATCAGAATAATAATGACAACAGGATGTTGAGAACTGATTGGAGGGATGTTGTACCTTCTTCATGAAGAGGTTGTCTTGGCGGGAGCACTTGTCCACTTTTAGTTTAAGCACAGAGATATCAGAGATGATACTGCATGGGGAAAAAGCAACACATGAAACTATAGTAAACCTCTGTTTGTTACAGAAGAGGAATTTTGATTCTGTTATAGATAGTCAAATAACCTGCAAATTTTAACGCATTTACCTGAATATTCAGTTAAATGTAGAGCAAGACTTGATTTTATCCATTAGGTTTTGATGAGGTAGTGAAAATGTATTAATGTTGGTCAATACTTTTTCCCCACCTGCGTAGTCTTGGTTACATCAATTTTATTTTATTAAATACAATTTTAAAAGTTTCCTTCGATATCACATATACATACAATAATAAATATATATATATATATATATATATATATATATATATATATATATATATATATATATATATATACATATATATATATATACACACACACACACATATATATATACATATACACACACACACACACACACACACACATACACATATATACGGATTAAAGTTAGTCTGACTGGGGAACTCAGACTGCCAGTAACTTATATATGATGGAAGTTGACTGCTAGAATCCCCTGGTTTGTCAGCAAATGCTACCAATGAAACATTTGGGGTGAGTAAGATTTTTTTTTATATACTTTTATATTCAGCAAGGATGCATTAAATTGATCAAAAGTGACAAAGGCATTTATAATGTTGCAAAAGGTTTCTAGTTCTATTTTCTTTCAATTACATTTTCCATTAAATAATACTGAAAAAAAATGTGAAATGGTTTCCACAAAAATATTATTAAGCAGCACAATGTTCACAACATTGATAATAATAAAAATATTTCTTGAGCAGCAAATCAGCATATTAGAATGATTTCTGAAGGATCGTGTGACACAGAAGACTGGAGTAATGATGCTGAAAATTCAGCTTTGCATCACAGGAATAAATTATACTTTAAAATATATTACAATAGAAAACAGCCATTTAAAATTGTAATAATATTTCATAATACTACTGTTTTAACCATATTTTTTTAATCAAATAAATGTGACTTCTTTTCAAAACATTAAAAAATCTTACCGACCCCAAACTTTTTAATGGTAGTTTTGATGTGTACACCATGATCTGGACACCTAGTCTGTTTGGTTTAAATCTAGTAAAGACATTAACCTGATGGTTGAAAACTTGGGGAGGTTGTCATGCCGATCAATAAGGCTGACCAGAATTTCCAGCACCAACAGTCGAATTTCTGCATCTTCTTGCAGAGCAAATGACAGCAGTGGGTCCAGAAAGGAGTTCGGCAGAGCTGTCAGCATATTGGTCGTCTGGAAACCACATGTGACCTGAAAAGACAGAGAGAAACATTACCTGCACAACATCAAATCTGTGCATTGATGCAATTCTCTTTCACGGTGCATCAAGCAGGTAGAGTTTACCTGTCTCAAAGACTTCAATAGCATGACTTGGATCATTCGATTGCCCTCAGGTCTGCAGTACAGATAGAAGCAAATACAATATGTTCACCTCATAAATTTCAAGTGAAGACATTCTAAGGTAAAAGAGTGATTTTGTGTCTGAATTGTTCTGTTTGAGTTGGTTCTTTTTAGATAACTATAACTGACAAGTTATAACCATAATAAACATTTAGGGACAGAATAGTGACTGCAGTGCTCACCCTGAGCCTGTAGAGGGCAGCGTGGGATGCATGCCTGGAATGGGGATCTTCCCCATGATGAAGAGCATCACCTCAGAGCGCTGGTAAGTGGGTAACGTGTTTGCAAATGAGCCTGATTTTAAAAGATACAGACCACAGTAATGGAAAATCTGGAAATTTGAAATGTGAAATGTGGGTCATATAATGCTCACACACACACACACCGATAGTCCTGATGACAGCTTCCTGTAGCTGTCTCTCCTCGTGCTCCTTGATGATTTTGGTGCCGATGTTGGTGCAGTCATAGGATCCCGTGAGTTCATAGTCCACACTGAGCCGCAGATGCCGGAGCAGCGTGTTGAACACCTCCAACACTGTGGGGCCTAAAATAAGCAACACAAAACATTTTTTTATATATGCAGAGACTTTTTTAAAATCAGTCATCTGCAGCTGAGCAGACAAAATCAGTACAGCTGGAGACATCTGGTGCTTTGATTTGAGGTGTCCAATTAGTGAATGGACTGTTAATTTTATTATTGTCAAAATGACTTGCAACGGTTACACTACCCTACATCATATTTGCTGAATGAAATCCAATACTTGTTTCTTATTAATTTTGTGGTGCTGATTCCAAAAATAGTGCTTGTTTTTCTCTAGCGAAAAACACTCTCACAAAACATGACATGCATTTCATAGCATTTTTGCTTTCAACAACCATGTGTAAAGTGAAGAAGTCTTGTCTTATCCCTTATACCACAAAAACAAAATTCTCTTCATGCTCTGAGCCAGGTTACACATTTTCACATGCATGAATGATGAAGACAAGGTTAGGATTATGGCCAGTGACAGAAGAAAATGCAAACATGACTCAAATTTTTTCTGGTATGTGGTTTACTGCATCCAAACAGTGACAGAAAATTTAGTGGAAAAACTTTGTTTATATAAAGTTCTCTGACATTAAATGGACTATTTGAATAATTTTCCATTCCTCTGCAGATTGTAAGTTAAATGATAAATTTTGAATACTTCTTTGAATACTCATTAAAATAATGTATAAAATTTAAAAAACATTAAATCATAATCAGATAAAAAAAAAAAAAAAAAAAATGCAAATCAGCCGGAAAAAAAAACAACAACTTTGTAGCACAATTAATTTTTTATATATCAGAAATATTATAGATATATATATATAGAAAATCATATATAGCCGAAAAAAACAACAACAACAAAAAAAAATTGTAGCACAATTAATTTTTTATTTATATATAATTATATATATATATATATATAGAGAAATATATATATATATATATATATAAAATTTTATAAATGAAAAAAAAAAAAAAAAAAATATATATATATATATATATATAATGCAATCATGAAATCATAAAAATATATATATATATATATATATATATATATATATATATACATACAGAATCACCATTGAGTGATGGATCAAATAAATCAGTTTTTTATTTTTACAAGGTTAATTAAAACTGCGAAATGTCCAAAAGACCAGATTCCTTAATATGAATCAAATTTCACTTTTCAGTTTAAAGCTGCAGGTGGCGTCATCCCCCTTGGGTCAGCAGCACTGCTGCAAGAAGAGGTGTGAAGGGTTGGGATATTAGGTATGAGCACTGACTTGACGTAAGAGAGGAGGGTCGGGATGTGAAATGTATATTTTTGTCTGAAATCGAGATTGGGTCAGATGCAATGTCACAGTTCTGTTCTCCCAGAAGAAAGGCTTCACGTGTGGGGGAGAGTGACCCAGATACTGAGCACAGGTGTAAAATATGTGATATGTGTTACAGCATCTGCAAAGACACAACTCAGTTGCTGTGCAATGAGATATGCTCTGCCTGCACTATTTAATGTTTTATATATTTATGATAGTGATTCACATTAACCGGGCTGTAAATCCATACTCACCAACAGAGCCACTGGCAGCGATGGCAGCCGCCTCCAGAAGGACCTCCACTATCCCAGCACGCACTGTAGCTGAGCTCTTACTGTTGGCATCCAAATGGCCCAGGAGCTGCTGGATGACCAGATGAGAATGCTGGGACTGGAAGGAGTGAAAGAAATAGAGACAAAGAAGAGAGAATAAATGACCTTATAAAAAAATCTATAGATATATATTATACACTTTATAAACATTTTTTTTGTTTTGTTTTATAAACATAAAATTTTGCATCACTACTGTAACCAATGCAAGATTACTAATATATTATTAAAATATATATAAAAAACTTTAAACACGTAAGGACAAACAGCTGGTGCCACCAAAAATTATTTATTATAAAATTAAAATAATAAAAAAAAATTGATACTTAAAAATAACAAAATAAATAAAAATCAATGGCATGCATTTCAAGTATTTTCTTCAAGTTTTTCATTAGGTAAACATTAGTGTACATTTCTTCTATTTATTTATTTTTTCATAATAACAAGCGAGTTTAGATTCTTGTCTCAATTTAAAAGAGGACTGAACTCACCTGAATGGAGTACATGATGATCTTAAAGCAGCGCACTGCAAATGTTTTGCCTTCCCACAGCGAGTGATTATCAAGATGCCTGTGGTGAGAGAATAGAGCTCGAGCTTAAGAACCTAAAAATCACTCACTCCACCCGCAGGGAGATTAATTAAAAAGTCATAAATACTCCATAACTGAACATGAGTATTAAATATTCTGAGTTACTCTTTTAGTCTCTAATCAAAATGCCAGCATTAAGAGGCTAGAATTCACTAAATTCACTGAATTTTAAGTGGCATATAGCTTTACCTTAAAAACGTAAGCAATACCTGCACAGATTAAGAAAATGTAATTCTAAGCCTTTCATAATCTAAGATCACAGGCGCGATATGTGGCGGGTCTCTTACATAAGCACAGGGGTCACTGCGTTCTTGATGTTGCCATAGGCGGCACGGCCCAGCAGTTCCCGAAAGCAGCGCTCCGTCAGCTCGGCTGGGCTTTCTTTCTCCTTCTTACTGGATTGCAGTGGGGAGGGAGAGCGGCTGCAGAGGAAACAGAAAGAGAAAGAGGATTTAAACAGAGCTTTCAAATAAAATAATAAAATGAAAAAAAACAAGTAAAAACCATAGGCGTAGCTTGACGTTGCTTGAGGTTGTCATGGCATCCAGATACATTCGTTTGAGCTTGGGGGGTGGGGGGGGGTGGCAAACCAAGCCAGTTGATTAGGTCAGTCACACCTAAAAATACATTTTAACTTTTCTATAGTAAACAATGAATTACTTGAACTATGCCTATTTTTGCTGTGCTAGCAAGAAACATGCTTGAGGTTGTCATGGCATCCAGATACATCTCACATGAATTACTTGAACTATGCCTATTTTTGCTGTGCTAGCAAGAAACATGTTGAAAATAATGCACTATAAACATGTTTGTCAATATCAAAGTAGGCTTTTATTAACCAAATCAAGGAGTGAATTCCTCACCCACTGCTTTAAAACAGATATCGGCTGGACATGATTCAAGTTCAATGCACATTAGCATTCCAGTTTAAAATAATATCTTTTTTTTTTTTTTTTTTTCTGTTGGTAAAAATGGGCTACAGGTGTTGTTTTTACGATGAGTAAGCTATGTCCATGGTAAAAACACCATCTGTAACCCATTTTTAGTAGTTCATTTCTAATGTTAGACAAAGATTCTTGCAATAAAAATGTCATCATTTAGAAAACAGTGTTTTCGTGCTACTGTAACTTTAAGACTTTTATATCATCATCTGCACTTAATCCAAACATAATTCAAAATGTAAGTAAAGATGTTATCGTACATATTGTTCTTTAAGACCATTTGTCCAAAGTACGTTCTTATGATCTTTTTAACAAAAAAACATGACAAAACAGTTTAAGAAAATTCTATTTAATTACTTAACCTGAAAGTTTGAAATTAAAAAACAATACAATATAATATTACATATAACATTAATTCTTGATAACTATATAAAATCTTTTTTTATTTAATATTTGATAATAATTCTAATAATTGTCTAGTAACATTAAAAGCAAGACAATCAACTACTGAGTCACATGAATCTTATAATTTCTTATTAACATACATATTTTTCATGTTCAGTTAAATTTTTCTTAAGTATGTTCTAAATGATTTTTTTTTTTACAAGAAAACAAAAATTGAAAACAACTAAATTTGATTTAATTTTAACATTTTTAATTTTAAAAGAAATCCAAAAGAAGTCTGAAATTAAAAATAATACAACATTACAATATTGTACACAACTAAACTCAGAACTACATAAAGTCTTTCAGTTTAATATTTGAAAGCAACTATATAGTCACTTGAGTTTTATCAAGTCTGATTATCTTGCTTCTCAAGAAATATTTTAAAAGAAAACATCAGACAAAACAGAGATTATGAAAATGCTTTTTTGTATAGGAGTCTGAAAGTCTGTCATATATAATGGAAAACTTCCTGTGTGAGCTTCACTGCGGTGAGTGTGTCGGAAAAGAGCTGAGGGTCTCACAGGGTTCGTCTCATCATTAATTAATCACACTGTTCCTCTGCCCTCACACACCCTGCTGTCAGTCAGCCTGCTGCTCCGCTCACGGTCCCTCGGTTATATAACCACATGACGCTGGGCTAAACCTGCAGAAACTCTTCTCACCTCAGCTTAAACCCTCCTGCTACACACCCAGAAAGATGCTGGACTGTTTAGTTGACCAGAAATAAAAGTACATTGTGTTTTAGTTCAGTGCTGTGGTTGCACTAAACCAGCCCTGCAGTTTTGCCCATCTGACATGTGCACATCTCACAGGAAGAGTCAATTATCAGCTGCCCTTTACATCAAAAAGCAATTAGCACATACCAAACAGCAGAAAGGGGTAATTAATGTCTCCGCCTGTGGTGCAATTATGGGTGCGTAGGGGGCACATCAACAAGGAGCCAGCTTTGTTGATTATAATGGGAGCATCAAAGCGGTCTAACTATAGGTCAATTTCGATTTCAAATTTCAAATGTTGCAACTTTTTGCGTTAATGCAAAATTTAAAAGCTGTGCATTTGTGTGAATCAGATGTAGGCATAACCCTAACTCAAGTCACATATATTATGAAAAAGTTTTTGCACTGTTGCCAGGCTTATTCATTTGTGATGAATAATCTTAACTTGTCATTTGTTAAAAAGAAAAAAAAACTAGTAAATAAACTACTGCTCAAAAGGGTGAGAATTTTTTTTTTTTTTTTTTTTTAAAGTGACAGTAAGGACTTGATTAGTTATTGTTAATTTTCTATTTATCAAAGAATCCTGAAAAAATGCAGCAGAGTTTTCTATAACTTATTAAGCAGCACATGGTTTCAACACTGATAATATTAAATGTTTCTTCAGCAGCAAATCAGCATATTAGAATTATTTCTAAACGATCATATGACACTGAAAATGGAGAAATGATGCTGAAAATTCAGCTTTGTCATCACAGGAATAAATTACACTTTTAATTTTATTAAAATAGAAAACATTTATTTTAAACTGTAATAATATTTCACAAAATTACTGTTTTACTGGATTTTTTTAATCAAATAAATGGAGACTACTTTAAAAAATCTGGAATATTTCAAAGATATACATTTTTTTTTCTAATCTACTTTTGAAATTTCTTAAAACCACTGCCTAGTAATATTTAAAGCTGGATAATCCAGTGCTATATGCATAACAGTATATTTCCATTTATATACACGTAATTAGTAAATGTAAATGATCTGGCTCAATGGAGGATTCAACCGTGAGAGCCGCCAAGCATCCCTGGAGGAAGACAAGTTTGGGTGAGTCAATTATTAACCAATTTAAGCCCAACATTCTCACCTCTCTGTGCCTTCACCAGACTGCAGATTGAAAAGCAGTGAGGGGACAATCTTGTCCATGTGCTGAGGGTCCCAGATGTTCGCCTGCAACTCATCATTTACGGTCTTCCTCACTACTCCCTGTAGACCTTTGATGCCAGCCATTCGGATTCTGAGTCGAGTAAGTGAAGTGAAATTAGATGTATAACTTGTGCATAGTATGTATAGCATTTATATAGTGTATATTCTCTGTAATCTTCTATCAATCCATCCATTATCCATCTACATATCATTAATCCATCCATCCATCTATCCACCCACCCATTAACTATCTATCTCTCTATCTATCCATCCACCCATCCAGATTGACTGCAGCACACTGTCAGATGTGTCCATGTGTTTGCTCACTTGGTGCGGAAGTCGGGGTCCTCATAGCTGGAATGGCACATCTCACTAAACCGTGACACGAAGAAATCATAACTGCGATGATATGAGGGGGTGTCCTCCTCAATGTTAGCAAACTTCACAAACTGCAAATGAGAGGAATTCAATAGAAATACATTAATCACATTACTAAGCCAAAATAATCACATAACAAAGCCAAATCAGGTTAAAAACCCATTTCCTTGAAAAGACTGCAAATGCTGCTCTACCCAGGGCCAGCCAGTGGGTGATTATGAGATGGTATAATCAAAGATTAAATGTTAATGTGATGTTTTGTTCTACATGAACCCTGATAGACAGCACTGTCACCTCATCATCATTATTAGACAATAAAAGCTTTTCTGACACATACAAACAAGAATAATAAATATCCATAAACTGTAGAGGAAAAGGCTTCACCTGCATGGAAGTAAGTTAATTTAATTAATAACAAATACATTATTTAAGATAAGGATGGGCTCATTAGGTAATGCAGATTTAAATAGTTAAAAATGTCATTAATCACGTATGAAACATGTATTATATTCACAAATAATTTCACACATTCAGATATTTGCATGTATATTAATATTTCATGTACATGAACTACTAATCTGTTACAAAGAAAGTCTTTCCGTATTTGTTTCAAGCTAAAAAAAATAAATAAATTTAACAGGTTTTAGGTTATTTATAGACTTGAAAAAAATACAAATATAATGCATTAATATAGAAATAGTAGAGAACTGATAAATGAGACCATGTCATCTAGATTATTTAATGACTCATTTTATACTAGTGCCTGCATATCAAATCTGTAATTAATAAATAATTGCATTGCAAACTCTGGACCTACATTTCCTTCCTATTATGCAATATGGCCTTTGCCAAACTGACTGAACCTTCAGAGAACAGACGTGGGTGCAGTTCAGACTAACGCATCTCTGTCCTTGCATTAACAGGTAAATAAGGTCATTGTGAAACGCCACTGAGAAATAAATCTGTTTAAAAGGTTTTTTTTATATGTGACTGATATCTGCAGCATGCAGTAGCTAAGGTGGTTCTGGATGATACAGAATGAAATAAAATGGGTCAGTCACCCTGAGTTTAAGTACTGCATTATATACGTTTAATGTGGGTGTATGTTCAATGCCTTAGATTAGTCATTTTGATCTATAATTGAGTTTGATTTTATGTCCATTTACTGACTGCATTTAGATGGATGCACTGCAGAGTGTGTGCTTGTTTATGACTCATCTGCAATGTTCATCAGCAAACATATTTTTATATAGCTGGCTAAAGTTTTCATATAAAACAAATACAGAAAAATACAGGGCATAAAAAAGGCCATATTACACACTTTTACAATTAGAATGTGACAAAAGTGGTAATTTAGTTTAGATTTGTTTCTTACAAATACGCTGCTTTTTGCTTCACAGGATGTAAATTGATGGATTGGAGTCGTATGAATTACTTGTGGATTATTGTGATGTTTTTATCAGCTGTTTGAACTCTTATTCTGATGGTACACATTCACTGCAGAGCATCCATTGTTGAGCAAGTGATGTAATGCTAAATTTCTCCAAATCTGTTCTGATGAAGAAGCAAACTCAATCTACATCTTGTATAGCCAGAGGGCGAGTAAATTTGCAGCTAATTTAAATTTTTGGGTGAACTATTCCTTTAATTTTCTTAACTATCCCATCGATTTGTGATTATCGGATAAAGATTTTTAAAATACATTTTATAGAATACTGCAGTTCAGTGCAGTACCCTCTGTGTCGGTGAACTATCATACAACAGTGTGTACATACCGAGTTTGTTCCCAGGATTTGCAGGTTGGGCTTGTCAGCCTCCAGGAGTTTCCGCACCATCTTCAGGAAACTCTCCACGAACAGGTTGATGCTCTGACAGTGGCAGGCCATTAGCAGCTGGTCGAGGGCTTCCATCGCAATACACACATACCTGAAGAGACAAACACACACTGAATATGGGCAAGAGGTGTATTATAAATCACAAGATGGCTATATCAGATCAGGCTTATTATGAATTTGGGTACCCATAACGGTGTCTAGCTACGTCACGAGACAATCTCTCAGACAGGTACGCCCCGATACGATCCAACTTCTCTGGAGCTGACAGAGCATAAAAAGTCAGCTTCTCCATGTTGGCCTTTACCAACCCATCCTACAGACAAACAGACACACACACACACACAAACAAAGAATTACATGTTTCAATCTTTTTGGTCTTGATGATCAATAGACCAATAGATCAATATGTATATAAACTTTCAGTAACTGTAAAAGTCTGTTATTGGAACAGGGCATAGATATATATATATTTCAATATTTTTGGTCTTATATATATATATAGATGCAAAAGTTTGGAGTTGTTAAATATAAACTTTCAGTAACTGTAAAAGTCTGTTATCATGCAAAAGTTTGGAGTTGTTAAGGTTTTTTTTTTATGTTTTTCTTTAATGAAAAGGAAGTTCAAAAGAACAGCATTTATTTGAAACAGAAATCTTTTGTAATATTATAAATTATTTAACTGTTGCGTTCGAAAAAGTTAATGCATTCTTTCTGAATAAAATTATTTTATTTCAATTAACAAAACATACCGAACCCAAACTTTTGAATGGTAGTGTACCATTGTCAAAATTCACATCTAATCATACAAGTGAATTCAAGTATCAAGAAATTATAAATGAAAGTAAGGAAAACAGAAAATAATTTTGAGATTATTTTAAGATTACATTTAACAGTATTATTTATTAGACCCTTAAAATTTAAAAAAGGGAAATAAGCATGCATAAATAAACATCCATAATCAATCCAGATCATGCAGTAACCAATATGGTACCAATAAACTGTGCATCCCTACATGGGAGGCATATTTGCATTCAAACAGAATGTAGACAAAATGCAAAAACACACTTCAACAGGGTGACCAAACTATCACAGTCCTCCAAGAAGAAGACTTATGCATTCTGCATAGTAATGCGAAACTTGCTCACAGCTGGTGACCTACGGTAGCGACAGGAACAGTCATGAGACATCAAAAAAGTGAAGTTTCCTGGATAATTAGTCAAAAATTAAATAATCACTTTAAAATGATGAATTTAGAAATGCAACTTCTCTAAAAATGTTTTAGCAAATTGACAGTCTAAGTTCACTTAACTCTTCTATTCGTTTTTTCCCCTCATCTACTGCTGCTAAAAAATATGAAATACTGATGCTTAAAACATTGGTCAAAAATTAAATAAACAAAAATTTATTTATACAGTCCTGGATAATTAGTCAAAAATTAAATAATCCAAACTTTAGGGAGACAAATAATGTAGCATACAGATTTATGGAAACTACTCAGTCCATCTATTTACATGTACAGTGAGTTTTTTGTGCTAAAGAAGAAAGTTATCTGTAGGAGTTTTTCTGTAGCTGGAGAATCATTATAGTAATGTTCACCTCTGCTGGTTTTAACCCACACTGAACACTTATTTAATGAACTGCCACAGCGCACGGGTTCACGAACATGAGCTGAAGGAGGTATTTCAGACATCTCGCTTTTCAGGTGGATAGCTTTTGAGAAAATAAAGTGGTGTTGAACTCTGTCTCAGCAAAGACTGCAAGTCGCTTGCATCCTCAGACACCTGCTTTGGTAATTGCCTCTTACACATTAAATGCACTTTCTTTTAAGTGGTCTTGAACAGCAAGCATCTGCCAAGAGCATAAATGCAAAATTGCAAATAAGCATGTTTGAGAGGCGAATGAGGGCTTTTTGACTGTAAATAGCCTCTCTGTGAAGAATGGAGTTGAGACAGAGGGGATGCTCTCACCTCTGGGTCTTCAGGGAAGATGTTGTCCACCAGTCTCTTGTAGCGCGGCCTCAGCGCTCCACAACAACCACACACCCCTGCAGAGAGAGAAACATCAAGAGCAAATGTGGTTAAGGATTCATTTCTGTAAGCAAAATGGCATTGATTTTAAAAAGACAGCTGATTTCCGCCCACAAATGGCATCATAAAAAGGGTTCTGGGTTGTAATCAACACCACAGAAAGAGATCTCAAGACATTAACAAGTGTCGTATTCCTCACCAGCCTGTTATGTTACAAAAATATATAACATTTCTTGAAATGGGAGACAAGCCTTTTCTAATATATAAAGTTAATGACTAAAATTTGAGACAATAATGTAAACATTTTTAGCTCACAATATACACTCTTCCAGAAATAGAGGCTATGACCTTGGATTATTAGTCTAGTGTGATAACATGGGGGGGGCAAGAGAACGTCAAGCCATTAGTGAAATTTAGTGGGACGTTCACAAGGTGATGTGTGGGCTTGTGGATGGTCCTTCATGAATGTCAGAGATGGCACAAGCTGCATCTGTCAATCATAGAAAAATTTCATATAACACATCATCTGACATCAGCTGCCAATATGCAGAGGGAAATCTGTGATCCGATTGGCCCACGCATCTCAGCAGTGATGAGTCACATGTGTCCCATTGAACTGCGTGACGGCGCAACAATGAACTTCTGGAGGCAAGCATTACTTGTGTTTTCTTCCACAGTATTAACGGAAAACTATGGTAAGATAAAATCCATTTCTGGAGTCACAAAACAGATTTCATGGAGATCTGGCTCATCTTGAGAGCAGAACGACCTTAATCTCTGAATGACGTCACTGAGGGGAAAATATTCCGATCTGCAAATGGTTTTTCTGATCTGTTCCGCTAAAATGAGTGTTTGAGAAAAAAGAGCCAAGGCGTTTCTATTTTTAGCTTCTGCTCCATTTTGACTTCAAAGAGAAGCTTTACCCCACTTTTCAACTCAATGTCCCTTTTTATGTTGAACCCATTTATGTTCCATCCTCATGCCATTCCAAACGTTGACTTCCTTTCATCCATGAAACACAAAAATAAAAGTAAAATATTCAGGCTGCTCTTTTGCATATACAATGAAAGTAAATACATCGTTCATTGAAAATTGTTCTCGTATATTAGTACTTTATCATATTCAAAATTATTTGCAATTACAGAATAACCAATGCCACTGGGAATCATGCAAAAAGTAAAAGACTGTTTGCAAATAATGACTGAAATTTGTATATATTTTCTGACACAAAGCTATCATATGGCTTTAGAAGACTTGGAATATAGTGTAAGTACAGCAGAATTCATACAGCCTCTTATGCTCTCCAAGGCAGCATTTATTTGATCAAAAATACAGTAAACAGTAACAGTTTCTATTTGAATATGTTAAAAATGTAATTTCTTCCTGTGATGCAAAGCTGAATGTCCAGCATTATTACGCCAGTCTTCAGTGTCACATGATCCTTCGGAAATCATTCTAATATGCTGATTTGCTGCTCAAGAAACATTTCTTATTATTATCAATGTTGAAAACAGTTGCTTAATATTTTTGCATATCTTTCTACTCTTTGATTTATAGAAAGTTCAAAAGAACACAATTTATTTGAAAAAGACATCATTTGTAAAAACTGACTTTTACTTCTTATTAATTTAATGCATGCTTTATTTAAATACATAAAGCAAGTCTTGCTGGGTCCTAAACTTTTAAATGATGTGTGACGTCGAAAATCAAATTTCAGTTAGTTCTACACATAACTCTATCATAAGACTTCAGAAGACATATGGACTACTGATACATTACATTTATGGTGCTTTTTAGCTCTTTTCTGGAGCTTGAAAGCCCCTGGTCCCCATCCACCTTAATTTTATGTAATAGAGCACCTGTGAGATTCTGCTAAACACTTTTGTGAATCATAAACATTTGGAAAGACATGAAGGTGAGTAAATGATAAATACCATTGTTGGCTTAACTACTCCTTTAGGGTTTGTAGGTTTTATGATAATGCTGCTGCCACATGAGAGAGGGAGAGCTGCTGCACTGCGCCGTGACTCTGTACCCACATGAACAGCCAGTGCTGCCACCCCCTCACAAACAGCTGTTTCCTTCTTGTGTCTCTCTCCTACAAATTAAATCTCCATAAAGCAGATAAAGACACAGAGAGATGGTCTTTAACGCAGAAAACTTTATTTTTACATCTTTTATTATTCATTGTCTGATGCTAGTTTGGTAAAGCATATGCAATGTTATCTGTCATGCCAATGAAGCACACAAACTTTTGTCACAAAAGGTGCTTCCTGCATGCTTGACTAGTCAAGGCTGGGCTGCTCTGTTTTTACTGAAACTAGATCGTATGGTGATCCGCAACATGACCAGCTCAACATCATAATCAAAACACCACCAGCACACTCTCTACACAACTGGCTCTTCCTTGACATCAAATGAAACCAATACACGTGGTTTATTCTTCTGTGTATACTGCACCTATGCAATTTTTCCCAAAAAAAATAAATAAATAAATAAATAAAATCACAAATTTAGTGTAAAATCTTGATAACAACAAGAAAGATGTTTTACTGCTGGCCAGATGGGTTATTTCTTAAAGGGATACTCCACCCCAAAATTAAATTTTTTCCGTTAATCACTTACCCCCATATCGTTTCAAACCTGTAAAAGGTTCGTTCATCTTCGAAAAACAATTCCTGTAACTGTCCCATAGACTGACAAATAAGTTACACTGTCAAGGTCCAGAAAAGTATGAAAGATCCTTGTGGCGCGGCTGATACAGAAGAGCATACGCAGCATACGGTGATATGGAGAGACACAGGGGAGACTGTAGAAGTTTTTCATCATTTGTTGTAGTATAACACTAATATTAAATAAAAAACACTCCAAAACAAGGATTAAATTTAATTACATTTTTATTTTTTAAGAAATAACATAATACAAGAAAAATTTAATTACATTTTTATTTTAATTTATTTTTTATAAATAGTTTAATTATACTTTTTCCTTCATTTTTTTCACAGAAACTAAAAATAACCCAAAAAAAAAAAACACCAAAGTTGGAAAATGGCAACACAGCCTTGCAATTTCACCAAAATCTATTTCAGTAAGCTAGAAGGGCCCCAAACTGCCCAAAACAGTCGCATTTGCGACCATAAATATTAATTTGCGAGTGACGTTTTTGCTGAGGTCGCCACTGGCGACTACCCGCCGAAAGCTCCTCAGGATTTAACGCTAAAAAGTTTTCTCAGGCGGATGATTTTCATTCTAGCAGCGCCCCAGTCTGTGATAAAACGAACTCGGGCCGAAGATTAATACACACAAATACACCGAGTGTGGACAACAGCTTTCAGCCGAGATCGGCCCATAGAGGAAAAGCCGTCTGTCAGCCAGAAGTGTTTTGTAGAGTCGGCGTGGCTCTGGCCCATTATCTTCTCACCGATGCCGGGACTGAACCGACAGAGACGCATTTCAGCCAGAATCAGCCCGAGTGTTAATGCTATCTGGGTATATACGTTATAACTTAAACATTTGAATGTAATGCCTTTTTTCCTAATTGTTTTGCGATCAAATCTTTTGTTATGTTCAATTAAACGGAGACGATGCGCATCAAAGTTTTAGTGGAAAAAGAGAGTTTCAGACAGTCCCCACCTAAGCCCCAAATCAGTGCTGACCCACAGTCTGATAAACGCAGCTCCGCTGTGCAGCGAGAGAGAAATGACGGAGACGTAAGAAGGGAAAGTGCAGAAAATACAGCGTCTATTTCGTGCACAACTTGAACAAACTAGAACAGGTAAAGGTCAGCTGTGTGGATATTGGCGATATCGTTAACAATTCGCTCGTTTATAATAATTACTAATATGGCTTCTTCTAAACAAGATCTGGTTGTGTTCTTTTAATGCGTGACCTTCATTATTTGAAGGTGGAGTCCAGTAATCGCAAAAAGCTCTGTGCTTTGTAACTTTTTAATAAAAAGTAACGTTACCAGCTTTAAAATTATTCCGACTTCATAACGAAATTCAAACAATACGGTTTGGTGCTCCTTAATGCGGCAGGCGCCGGTCGCTTTAGCACTCAGTTCAAGGGCAAGTGAACCCATTTAATCTTTTTCTTAACTAATATAGTACATAAATGAAATAAACATCAAAAATGTAGGCTATTTTATAAGAGATCCTACAGTACAACTTACTGAACATTGCAACCTAAAGCTCATTTAGTGTTTCAAACTGTGGAAAATGTTTAAAGCTTGTAAACATTGCAACGTAACATACATTTACCTCAGAATAACCATTCTGTGTCCATAAGCTCATCAGTCAGCTAGAAAAAAATAAAGGTGCTTAAAAGGTTCTTCACAGAACCATTTTTGGTTCCACAAAGAACCATTCAGTCAAAGGCTTTTTTTCTTTATAATCTGGAGAACCATCTTTCTCCACAAAGAATCTTTTGTGAAAATTCTTCAGATGTTAAAGGTTCTTTATGAACCATTTAGACAAAAAACGTGTTCATCGTGAAGACCTTTATCTTTAAGAGTGTATGACAACATTTCCAGGATGCACTGAGGAGGAGCCCAAGCTACACTCAGTGTGCAAGTGATGCATGCTCCATGATACTGGTAAGATTCTGTGTAAAACAGTTCTTTGTGACTGTATTTCAAGCTGGAAAAGACCATTAAGTTCCCAACTTTAAGTGAACCTTAGTTCCCAGGTCATCTACGATTGGATTAAAATGCTGATAAAGTCAAGAAAAGATGAGACATAAACACAGCCAGTATGATTGAAATGTTAAAATGTAAATAAATAAATATTAATAATCATAAAAAAAATAAAACACGTTTATTCTGTGGCACCTAAAAAAATTATTGGCTCGTATATAGAGCCAATGGCTGCCTTGCAATTTCACCAAAATCTATTTCAGTAAGCTAGATAAAATTATATTGGTGATAAGACGAGGAGAATTAACACAGCCTTGCAATTTCACCAAAATCTATTTCAGTAAGCTAGATAAAATTATATTGGTGATAAGACGAGGAGAATTAACAACACCACAAAAGTTTGGCAAAGGAAAAAAAAAAATGATTTTCAACATCACCACAAAAGTGGCCAGAAAGGCCAAAATTACATTTCTGAAAATTGGTCAGAAACTCGCTTACACTGGTTCCAAAGATGTGTCTATAGTTAATCTATAGTTAATAATGACTATTGAGTGTTCATCACTTCATGTAG
Organism: Cyprinus carpio; assembly: GCF_018340385.1. Classification (NCBI taxonomy): domain Eukaryota; kingdom Metazoa; phylum Chordata; class Actinopteri; order Cypriniformes; family Cyprinidae; genus Cyprinus; species Cyprinus carpio. Next base: position 25,247,678 of record NC_056591.1, on the reverse strand, counting down.
TCACTGTTGTTTCCTGGCTACATATAGATTCTGCTTCACTTGATGATGTCTGGGAAGTTTTTTTTCACACTGACAAATGATGCATTTTGGCATACCACACAGAACACTACACTAACACCACTTATACTCTCAGACAGCAGAACAGCTCATATTCTGTCATTTATCAAGCAGTCTTTCCTCTGTGGTGTACAATACTATAGCAATAGTTTAGCCACAGATGGGAAAGCGTGAACTCTCTGTGTCCTCTTTTTGTGCCAGAACCTGTGATGCTGACAGAACTCTCACCATTGATTAATCTGCAGTGTCAACAGGCCAACCAAACTGTGTCACTTGGGCAAAGCTGTGGTGAAAATCAATAGATCCGAACACATTCTATACAGATTGATACTGAGAAAGAGAAGAAAATGCTTGTTAAAAACAGACAGAAGGAAGGAGATTAGAGAGGAAGGGTAGGAAGGGAAGGAAGGGGACGATGCTAATGACAGTCACTCAAACAGCAGGAAGCATCTCCAACTGTTTCCTCCATCAGAAACAAATCTGCTCCACTCTCTGATGCCACATGGCTTCGAGCAAAAGCATACATGCACCATCCTTTACCCAAATAAACAGGCTTTTAAAGCAAAAGACAAATGTATAGAATCAGTGCCTTTAAAAGCATCTCATCTTCAGGGCTAAAACTAAATTTTGGTATCTGATCTGATCTATAATCATGCCGTATATATGAAATAGTCGATCAGTAGTACTTTTTTTGAGCTGAGTCTCAAGGCTGAATCTCTCTGGCACCTGCGTATTCACAATCAGCACAGCATTCCCAGCTGCAATGGAGCCTTGATTATGAAGAGAAGGTTCCTTGATTACAATGTATGTTCCAAATGTTCGACAGAGCCCCACAAAAAAAGTGCACCTCACAGGGTATTCAGCCAGTAACAATGCAAAATTCTGGGATTACAAATCATAAGGACTGTTCCAACTTAAACAAGAAGGAAAGAAGTGTATATCAATATATCAGCCCTACATAAAGTTTGGCTAAAAGATATTTTATTATAAAAAGTAGAGACATATTGCAAAGCACTTCGCAGTCAGTAAACACAAATCTGCACACTGCCACTGCTGCCCCCCAGGGATGCACGATTTTTGCCAATATCTGACATGCTGATGTTTTTCAACACATTTTGGCCGATAGCCGATGCACATACCGATATATTTCTTTTTGTTCGGAAACAACACCAAGTCTATCCTGTGCAGAGATTATAAACAATATTTTCCATTTTTGGTTAGTTTTAAAACAAAAACTTGTTAGGATTAAATAAGCAATAATGAAGTTATTTTATAATGAGAGTACATTTAAATCTTTGAAAATAACTATAAATCAACTATTTTTCAGACAGATGCAGTGGTAACCTTAACATTTTATTTGGAGATTTAACATTTGTAGATGGTCTAAAGCAAAAGAGTTGTACAAATTCTGAAAATCTGATTATATATACATACACACACACATATATATATGTTTTATTATATATATATATATATATATGTATATATATATATATATATATATATATATATATATATATATATATATATATATATATATACACATAAATACACACACACACACACACACACACACATATATACACAATCACGTTAATGATATAAATCTGCATATATAAATTTGCTTTGTGAATATAAAATGTATTTAATAAAACGTCATTCTGTACTTGTATTCTCAAATTGAATGCGGTGATCCAAAACAGTGAATCTAATCATCATTCAGGCAAAAGTTTGCTTCAAGAATGACCACACTGCTGACGTGATCTTATCGCTAGCACACCCTGAGCACATGTGAGCACGTGTCTTATCGGCAAGGCATATTGGCATAATTTTTAATATCCGGCCAATGCCGATTTTTATAACGTTCAGATAATATTGTGCATCCCTACTGCTCATAAAGATCAGTTTATTAAAATCAACACAATGTTTTGACCTTAAGGTCTTCGTCAGGCAAACAACAAGTGCACAGAAGAGCCTTTTCTTTAGATGAGTGGGATGAAAACTCCAACCATTTTTTTTCGTTTATTGGATGATTGGGTAATTAGTTGACTAATCATGTCAGGTGTGATGGATTATGTCGATATAAATTGTACTCTTCTGTACACTTGCCTGACGAAGACGTTAAAGTTGAAACGTTGTGTTGATTTCATAAATTGCTCTTTGGAAGCAGCAGTGGCAGTGTGCGATTTTTAGTTTACTGATAGTGAAGTGCTTCATTTGATCGACCAAGAGCTCAGTGGGTCAGCATTAGGAGATGCTGTATTACCCTTCAGTGATGTTATATAACACACAGCTAGAGCCCACATTCTTCTATTTTTACACGCGAGGGGAGAGGGCCGCCTCAGAAGACATCTCCAGCATACACACACACACCTCTACCTGAAACCACCAGCTGCCCATCATAGACAGTCATCTGATTTCAAATGTCTAAGTACAACAACAATATGAGTAATGATGAATTAAGAAAAATCTATATTTCTACACTGATCAACGATCATTAGATGAGATTAGACTCACCTTTACTGTCATTGTGTAGTGTACAATCACAGAGCCAATGTGGTGAATAATATATAAGTGTTATAAAAATCCATCCCATGTGTTTAGGAGAACAAAATCATCACTTCCTGGGAAACCAGTGCAAAATATCTGTAATAAAAATGGAACTTAGTGCAATCTGTGAGGAAAATGTGGCTTAGAATTTATGAACATCTTGGCATTTCCATCCAGTGTTTTTTTATGCGATACCCCAGAATTCGCATTAAAATAGGTGAATGGAATAACTATTGTTTTTTTTTTTATCTCCTAGTCAATCTCTCCAGAATTTTTTTTTCAATCAAAATGTCTGATTTTTGTGGTAGTTTCCAAAAATTTGCACAAATTTTGCGTTTTTATTTTTTTTAATTACGATAGCACATTTAAAATTTTTGTATTATGTTAGAATAGTCGGTAACACTTTACAATTAGGTTCCATTAGTTAATGTCAATGTATTAACTAACATGAACAAACAATGAACAGTGCATTTATTACAGTATCTATTAATCTTTATTAATGTTAGTTAATGAAAATACAGGCGTTCATCGTTAGTTCATGTTAATTCACAGTGCATCAACTAATGTTAACAATCACAACTTTTGATTTTAATAATGCATTAAATGTTAAAAATTAACATGAACTAAGATTAATAAATGCTGTAGAAGTATTGTTCATGCTTAGTTCATGTTAACTAAAGTAGTAAACTAATGAACCTTATTGTAAAGTGTTACCGAACAGTCATACATGACAAAAAAAAAAGTATACAGCTAGTTTATTTTGCGAAGAAACAAATGACAACAGGACAAATAAGTACAACATAAAGGTACAGATAAAAACACAAAACAGTGCTCAATTTATGAACTTTCTTATTTTTGCTGCTGTTTCATTAATATTAAGACATTACAGTTAACCTACAGTAATGAGCAAATCCAGTACTGACACTGATTTTCTCCAAACAGCTCATGTTTACTTAAGACATGACCCATTACATGAATACTCGCCAAGACGGGCATTTTGGTAAGCGCACAAAACTCAAATCCGCAGTGAGTCCGACTGACTGAATTGAGTTCTCTTTCGCGCTATACTGTGCTTTTAATAACTCTTTATAGCATTATCAACCATGTGATGCTTTTTATTTTGTCATTCATCCACGTTTCTTAAATCGCTCTGACGTGTTAACACATTAGAATTTAGTAGAACGTTAGAAGAATTTCTTTTGTCATCTGTTGTCATCCATATTTTATTATAAGGACTTCAAAACTGTGGTGAATTCGCATTAAAATAACGAAACAAAACAATTTACCCCCGCTCTGAAGTAATGCATTAGGAAATTGCTTTGCCAGTCCATGGCAGTGTGAGAAAGTTTCGCTGTTTCATACAGACCACTCACTGACATCTTATCATATCTTACAACTTAAATAAAATTAGGTTTAATTCATTTATTAATTTAGTTTTTTTTTTTGTGAGACCTTAATTTTTGCAATTTTTTTTTGGTGAAATGGCGAATAATGCAGGATTCTTTTTAAAAAAGCAACATTGCTGATTTTATGATTTCTGAATAAGCTGTTTTTGCACCATTTTGTCATCTGCGAAGACAAATTTAAGGGTCATTTTCATAGAATAAGAATGATTATAACTTTATAGTTAGAGTTTATCTCTTGGACAAAAAGACCCTAATAATCTCACATGTCTAGTCAAGTCAAAAGTTTCAGAGGAGATCCCAAAAATCTTAAACCATTTACTGAAACTGTACTTTTGGCAACTTTCTGACGTCACACAGGCTATATCAACATACGTGGCATATTTTAGCATGGATTATTTTTGTGAAACGTGCATTTTCTGTAAATGATTTCTGGAAATTAGAGAGGGAGGGAAGGAAGGAGATGATTTCTGGAAATGAGTGTAAGTGTCAAAACGAGAGGGGAAAATCGTAATGAACATGGTCTAAACTATGACTATGTTTTTAGTTCAAAAAGCAAAATATTACGACTAGTATGATAACACTACAAGAAATCCACTGAGTTTCCTGAGCTATTAAAGAGCAAGAGTGAGGTGAAAATCATCAGATTTTAAGCAATAGTGTTATCTATGATTGCATTAATCAGTTCTCCGGTGACATGATCAGCTGACATGCCCTGCTAACTTGTCATCACATGGTGAATTGTGTCCTGATCGATGAACATCCAGTCGTAACGTGATCTGTTAACACCACAATCAGTAACCGCACTGAAGGGTCATCAAACGTACAAAATGTGCTGTATTGACAATGACATATCAGCTTAAAGCTCCAAGACAAACCAGCAAATCAAACAAACATGCACTGACTAAGAAAACTCAACAATATAAGAAATCTGCCACCATGAGAGCAATCAAACAAACCTACAATAAAGCAATCTCAGCATGCACACTTGGGTTTATCAAGAGTCACTGGATGTACTAAAGAGAAGTCATGCCCGAGTGCTCAAGGAATGCAGTCAGGGAAGATTCCAGTTTCCCTTTATTACGCACAAACCCCTGCAGAACACACACACATAGACACACACACACACAAACAAAGCTCAGTGCTTACCATACATTGCTCTTGATGTAAGTGAAGCTGCTCTCTCTTCTCAATCCTTCCCTGCAGCGTCTTAGATGCAGCTACAGAGGGATTTTTGGAGACACTCAGCCTAAACGCTCACACACACATGCGGTCTGCTGCTCTGACGGCTGAAAGTGATGTGATACAAAACGTGAGAGATCGCACATGCTAATGGACAGTGATGGGGAAGTTATGATGCTGCTGGGATGACCTTGGCTATTGCACCAGCCCGCGCATGCAGGTCTCAAAAGAATAACGCTCATTTTGCACGCACGAGTGTACACCTGTCCACCAATCACCACTCAAAGAGGGAGGGGCTAGAGAGAGAGAGGAGAGAGTGGGATGTGCTCATTCATTCTCAGCAGAAGCTCCTCCCTCTTTCATAGATTCTCTCTTTCTCTGGTTGTGTTCAGAATCAAATCCTACTGTACCGCTTACTGCATACAATGTATACAGGTGATTTTAATTCATGAACCTTGAAAAACTGAAATAGAAATATGCTTTTTTTATGTTACATCACTACAATTTCTTTAAAGTAAAAAGCATCATGTCTTGTCTAGTCAGTATTTTTATATATTTCTGAAAATACTGAAAAATGTATATGTATACCATTACCATTCTATAGCTTGGAGTCTGTATTTTTCTATAATGTTTTTAAAAGTTGTCTCTAATGCTCACCAAAGCTGCATTTATTTGTTCAAAAATACAGTAAAAACAATTATATTGTGAAATTACTACAACTTCAAGATTACTTTTTGAACATATTTTAAAATTATTATTATTATTATTATTCTTGTGATGCAAAGCTGAATTTTCAGCATCATTACTACAGTCTTCAGTGTCACATGATCCTTCAGATCATATCATCAACTTTGAAAACAGCTGTGCTTTCTAATATTTTTGTGGAAACGGTGATAGATTTTTTTTTTCAGGATTCTTTGATGAATAGATGGTTCAAAAGAATAGCATTCATCTGAAATAGGAATATTTTGTAACATCATAAATTTCTTGGTCACTTTTAATTAACTGTATATTAAAAAAAAAAAAAGTATTATATATATATTTTTTTAATCTAACTGACCCCAATTTTTTGAAAAGTAGTGTATAAGTACCAGAAACAAACCCTATTATACACAGTAAACAAAATTTCAGGAGGATGTCTGTAAATAATAAAAATGTGCATGGCTCTTCAAAAGATAAAACTCATGCATAGTAATATAAGTAAATAATTTTTTTTTTCATATACTGTAAAACAAATATGCAGTGCTCTAATTGTAAAATAAAAAATCCAGGACGATGGTGTGGTCAATTTCTTTGGCAGGGCAGGGATCCTGCAGCTAACTTTACACACCGATTACAAAATTTGTCTAATTTTTAAACACATTATTTATAAAAATTTGAGCTTTATTAAATTAAATATGATTTATAAGCTGTTTTCCTTCTGAAGCCGGAAAGGTTTTTTATTTATTTTTTTATTTTTTTATCAATACCAATGATTAAATGATATTTTGGTTTAGGACTGTCTTGGATAAAAAAATATGACAATTAAACCACCAGTAGGTGGAACCAAGTCCCTGTTTTAATAAATGATTAACTGAATCATTCAAATCATATTCGTTCAAAACGGCAGATTCAATTAGAAACAAAGCATGTGACCTATATGAATGGATCGTTGAATCACTGGCTCACAAAATTAAGAGCACATTTGCGATCACACACACATGTTGATATTCAGGAAAGCACTCTTGCTTGTGTGATAAATGTAGAAAAATAAAAACTAATACAAGGGTATTGTAGGGGCATTCTTCTAACTGCATTCTAACAGGCTTCATCATGCAGTCAATGTTTTTGAACTCGTTTTTTGATGTTTTTTTGTTTGTTTTCTCTAAGGTCAGTGACTCGATAATATCATGCTTTAGTATCGTCTCTCTGTCACATATACAGCATAATAATGTTATGTCAGGCGAATGTCTTTAAACTCAAATCAAGGAAATATCATACATTCTTCTGTCTTCTTTTCAAAGAACATCAAAAGTTGTGTTTAAACCTTTTTGAGTGAAAAATGTGCACAGCTTGTATTGTATTTGGCCAATCGCCATTATTTAGTTATCATACCAAGAGAATTTACATTTTTCATGTGAATGGTTGCTATGGCTGTATATTATAGAAGTTTTACATAACATTATTAATCTAAAGGGGATAGTAAGAGGGGATGGTGGTTTTGCAGAGAGGATGCTTTTTGTCATTTTTTTCAACAAGGGATGATGCCATCCCCTTCAATTCTAGCCATGCAAATATAAATAAATTTATATTTATATAAATCATAAATAGTTTGAATATTCAAAATCCACTGGCGTTTATGACATTCATATAAATCTAAGAGAAAATGTTATGCTTTAAACACCTGTTGATGCTAATTTGGCCATTTAAAAAAATGCAAATGTGGTGCAAAAATAGTAGTGTTCAAAAAAGACTTTTCAATCAGTTCCTCTTCTAAGAGATATTGATTCAGGAGTCAAATTCCCACATGACCCTGGAGTTTTTCTAAAAGCAGTAGTTAATTCAGCCTGGAATTTTCTCCAGGGACATCAGAGAAAAACACTGACATTTCCCAATCAGATGGCAATTAAATCACCAACTACTACCTGTAAAAGCTGAAATTATATTACATCCCCCTGAGAAATAATTACCGCCAGAATAGGGCTTTAGAGCAGTATGTTAGTATGCTATTCCAAACATAGCCTTTCTCTCTCTCTCTCTCTCAGATGGCATGGTTTTACTCTTGCAATCCATCACTCTCTCTCTCTCTCTCTCTCAGATGGCATGGTTTTACTCTTGCAATCCATCACTCTCCTCCTACACTCTCTCTCACATGTGTGTGCTGTGGAAAACATTCGACACACAAACAGCACAGCTAATGTGTAGGCTTTCACACATGCTAAAAATCCTGCTGCAGTTACACTGGATTGCAAGAGATATGCAATACCAACACCTCAATAAACAGACATTTTATCCCTAATAGTTTTAGATGCATGTTATGATCATCTGTAAACATTTATTTATTTATTTTTGTTAAAGAGGACATAACACACATAGTTTTGGCCAATCTCATGTTAATCTTGAGTAGTAATGCATCCTTCATATCTCCAAAGAGTCTTTAGTTTTATCAGATTTAGAAAAGAAAAATACAGCTTTACTATTCTCTCCGAAAACAGCCGAGCTCCTGGAGGCATGTTGTGGGTGGAGCTAAAGAGTCGTGAGCACTTATGCACCGACTGCCAACAAAGCACAGAAATTTGATGCAGTTCTTTGGAAAGCTGAACCAGGTTATCTTTCATTCACATCCAGAAACACATATCTTTGGTGACATTCTTCTCCAGCAAGTAAACAGCAGTGCTGCCGATGACTTCTGCAACCCGAGTGAAGCAGGTTGATAGGCTGCTCCAAGAGAAGTGCCCATACAAAGAATTCCGCCCATTATGATGTCATGAAGGGCCAAGCTTGAATTTTTTTTTCTGAAACTTATATTAATCCGGAAGGAGTTTATTTAGCACAGAAATACTCCATCATATATCCAAATCGTTTTTTTAAACTTTGGGCATGTTTAGCATGAGAATCCAATTCTTTAACAGTGTAAATAACTCAGAATGCATGAAATAGCATTAGACCCCCTTTAATTGAAATAAAGCTAAAATAAAATAATAGATTACAAAAAAAAAATACTTTTTCCCTAATAAAAGTAATACAAATATTAAAACTGAAACCTAAACTAAAATTGAAATGATAAATTTAAAATATAAAAATAAAAGGTAATTCAAAATACTAATAAATGGCATATTTATGATTATTATTATTAACAATAATAAATATAATACACATTAATAAATAATATAATAGCATATAAATAACACTAAAATAACACTGCTGGACTACATGTCAAAAGACTACAAGTCAAAAATGAAACTGAAGATTCAGTGCCTGGTAAAAATACCAATCAATGTTTTTTGAATGTCAAAGCAAATCTGACATATTGGCAAATGTCAAACAAACAAAAAAAAAAAAAAAGAGAAAATACTCTGTTGACCCCAGTTGCTGTGGAGCTGGAGCAATCGTGAATGTGCACATTTTTAGAAGACCTTCGATTGAAAATATGACACTAATCTGTCAGAATTGTCATTACCGGATCTTGGAAAGATATTAGTCCACAAACAGCCAAGTGACATTTACACAGCTCTTGGCTTGGCTAATTAGCAACTAAATGTGCTTAATTAAAACCATCCAGAGCGCAGATGCCAAGTGTCAGTCACAGATGGGGTTTCCATGACAACGCAATAAATACATCTGTCACGATTTCAGCATCCAGGTACCTCTGCACTCTCATCATTTGCAAGGAATTTCATTAGAGATGCTTTTAACAACACCCTGGCAACCACCCACAACATTCTTGCATCATGGCAGAGTTTTGCATTGGCAGATGGCACTCTTAAACTTTGCACTTGTCTCCTCATCCAAAAACGTACAATATTTACTTCAAAAGATTAAATCAATCAAATTGGAAATTCTTAAGCAAACGCATATACTTAAAAACTGTGCAATGATATCACTCTCGAGTTGCATCATGAGCACAATGCCATTCAACCGAGTGAATCTGATTCTGTGAGAAGAATACATCAGTATCCTTGCAGAGACAGGACCTCTTACCACGACTCGGGCGGTGATCCAGCAGGGTACGACAGTCCAGTGCCAACCTCCGGGTGGCAACAGGTTCAGAGACAGCCATGGGCATTAGAATATCAGCTCCAACGCTCACAAACAACTCTTAAAGTAACAAAAATATTGTCCTTTGGTTATCTAAATAAGCCCACGGATGAAAATAATCAGTATAAAAGCAGCCTGCTCTCTTGCAACTCACATAATCCTCTAATGTGCTAAAATACAAAGTGCAGACAGCAAATTAGCAAATTGATCCAATGCTGAGTATTAAAACAATTATAATCTCTCTGAAAAACAAGAATTACTGATTACTTAAAATCTTGATTTTTAAAGCAAGCAAAGAAAAGTTTTCTGTAAAGCGCCTGGTTCTTGCTGTCTCTCAGGTTTGGAGGTCTCTCTTTTTAGAGTTAATCACAGGGTCTTTTGCAGGCTGTTCAGCTGATGGCATCCTTTTCAGCGCTGGGCAAATTCCTGCAACTTGTTTCCTAGGTCCGACAAACTCCCACACTCTCTTTCTCTCTGGAGTTTACTGAAACAATGACGGAGGAGGAATAGTGGAACTCATTGTGTCAGTGAGATGTTTATTAATGAGGGAGAGAGAGAGAGAGAGAGATGCAAACCGGCCAAATCCAAGAACAGTACTAAAAAAAAGCACTAAATGAATCCCCGAAAACAAAATCCACCCACAGAAACAAGAAAAAAAAAAAAAAAAAAAACTTCGCTGGCTCCTGCAGAATGGGAATAACTGTCATTTACAAATGACGTCAGCTATAATTAACAGTGCAGCACTCAAAATCTGCACAGAAAAAAAAACTAAGTTTGCAGATTTTATTTCAGGCCTGACTATAAGAAACACAACCTCAAAGATGCAGTGTGACTGAAGTAGCGGCAGCTCTTTTCTTCCGTACTGTGACATACATTTGAGTTAAACGGTTTATTGAAAAGAAAAGAACATAGGACGGGTAACTGGTTCTATCCATCGGTTGTTGATTGGATGGAGGCAAATATAATTGTGAGCTCACAGTCAATCGTAAGAAATGATGGAATTTAGGTGTAAAGATTCACATAAAGGCACAACAGCGAAATTTTTTGAAAACAAGTCCATTGTCTAAAGCAAATCTCGTAAGAGTCACTTTTAAACAAAGCAGATTTCTGTTTGTCCGTGCAACAAATTTGCGTGATTAACTTGATAGAAATTATAAAACCTCAAGCAACTCCCCATTGCACAGACTCCTACTGAAAGAACTGGACTCGGCCTGCAAAATTTCACAGGTCAAAAGTAAACGTGGCTTCACCTTAAAAACAACACACATCACCAGGAAGTCTGACAGTTTACCAGAAGATTGATTAATAAATGATTAATTCTAAATAATGCTAAATGATTAAATGCAAATGAAATGTAAAAATTAAGAGGTAAAAAAAAAAATCCATATGCATGGGTAAATTGTTCACAGTAAGACCATTAAGAAACATTTAGAAAATAGATTAGAAAATTTATGAATTTCCATTTCATGCTGACGTACTTTAAAGAGCTGCTAAAACTTTTCAGGAAGCTTTTAAGGTGCAGAGTTTATGCATTGACAATTTAAAGTTGCATCTGGGAAACTGGCCATAATTGCTTCCATCAGACACACTGATGTGGAAAATTAAACACAATCACACATCTTACTCTGCATGCCAACCAGCTAATTAAAAGTTTTTCGTAGAACTCGTTAATAAAGCTGCCATCCTTTACCAGCAAACCATCTAACAGCACAGCCAAAACTGGACCAGTATTCAAACCCAATTCATTTCAACTTCTATTTACTACTGTAACCAGTTTCCAATGAGGTTATAGTAACTAAATACTGTAGTTACTAGTTTACCATGGTAATTTTCGCAGGGATTCATCACACGTTACATACACTGCAATAAGCGATTCAAAATTTTAAAGCATACATGTACACATACGTGCATTGGACCCTGAATGATGTAGAATCACTGCAGCTCATACCTGTCATGATGACTTTTTACGCCAGATGTCGCTCTTGCTCTGAAGAGGTTAATACGGCGCACCGGCGTCCAGCGGTCCAAAGCCGGACTTCACGCCAAACCAGGACGCTCTTTTCCGTTCACTCACCGCAGGAAAGCCGCAGGATGATGTGGGGCCTACCGCTGGAGCACATAAGTGGAATTCAAAACAGATCCCGCTACACTTGGGCACTGCTTACATTTATAGGCACAACTAACAAAAAATTTTCAGGTTTTTTTTGTGTGTTTTATGGTATCAGACAGGTTTGTGAAAAAATAATGTTTTCCTTTATCTTTCCAGTCGGTCGGGGTAACGTACTATGAGCGATTTCAAAGAAAAACAGTGTTTTTTTATTTTCATGCAGTTAATAAACTAATTAAATAATATACAAATAATCTGAAGAACATCTTAAGAAATGACCGGTCTAGATAGGGTGTGTGTAATATTTACAGTTATTACTAAAACAGTTGGCTGAACATGCTCTTTTATCACATTAACTCTATCATAACCATACAGAATGTAATTTAATGTTTTAATTTCCTCACCGCTTGTTTTCAGCCTCATAGTCTGGTAGAACATAAAGCTCCTCACATGCTCTGTCAGCGAGCCACAATAACAAGCATGAGAACTGACTCTCCTGTGAGTGACGCTACTTCCGCTCACAGTGATTCACACTCACACACTTCCTCTGAGACCTGCGCTGTTTCAGGAAAACTGCATACATTAAATGGCGGCATGTCAATTTAATAATAATAATAATGTGAATAATAGATGAACACTTGAGATTAATTAATCATGCATTAAATGCCAGCCAAGCAAATTTTTAATAATAATAATAATGATGATTCTTTTTCATAGACGAAAACTTATTAGATGAACCAGATTAATTCATCATGCTCTGAAGCTTCAGTTGCCAATAATAATGCTAAATTAAAATTAATAGCTGAACACTTTTTTGTGAATTCATCATGTATCCATTGTGCCCATTTGTTATTTATTTATTTATTATTTTTAATGTAAATTAAAATTAACAGATGAACATTTCCAGATGAATTCATCATGCAGCTGCCTGAGGTAAATGAAATGCTACCTAAAATTTGTTTGCAAGCTGTTTTATTGACATCTTTCCATGGTTGAAACACTTTCCAATAAAGTTCCATTTGTGCAGTGGTTAAAACACACACATATACATACAGTGTATATATATTAATTAAATAAATGCATTGCTTTGGTGAGCAGAAGAGACTATTATAATAATTATTATAATTTAAAATAAATATCAAAGCTTTTTAACATATCATATTATTACATTTTAAATAGAATTTTATGTAAATTATATATATATATATAATGCATTTATTTAATTAACCAAAGCAATGCATTTATTTAATTAAAAATACAGAAAAAAAAATACATCATTACTCCAGTCTTCAGTGTCACATGATCCTTCAGAAATCATTCTAATATGCTGATTTGCTGCTTATTATTATTATCAGCACAACATTCGTGCTGCTTAATATTTTAGTGTGTGTGTGTGTGTGTGTGTGTGTGTGTGTGTGCTGTTTTTATCTTTCATTATTAATAACAATAATAATGTGAATTATAATTAATAGCTGAACGCTTCTATATGAATTCATCATGTAGCCTATTTAAGTACATGCTACTGTTTTTATTTATTTAGTTTTTCTTAATGCTAGGAGTAATGATACTTTGTTTTAACTATCTTTAAATAGTTAAATAGTTGTTGTTTGTTGAAATTTCTGACAATGGCTCAGAATTGTTTCTGGAATCAATGGGAAAGTCTTCCATTAATTTTTAGATTTCAAAAAGCTTTCCAAAGCTACAGATGAAGACATACTGTATACTGATGAAGATACTCTCTCAAGTGATACCAGGCAGTTGTGGGCAGTGATGCATTTTTAAGCACAGCTGATACAACCACATGATGGCAGCATATCGTGTCTGGGCTGGGAGGTCTCTCGACTATAGAAAGTGTGTGAGTGATGCAGATACATCCTCAGTCTTTTTTCCATAAAATCAACAGATTTTATTCTAAATTCAGAAAATATAGTTTATATATCTGCTTCAAATGTGTGATAACTGTCAATGCTTCAGTTAAACTGAAGTTAACAAAAATAAATATAATATTCAAATGATTAACCTAAACTGGATTTATGCTGCTGAGCATTCTAAATGAATTTGTTTAGATTGGCCAAGAGCCCTATTCTTTTCAGATGTTTTTAGCAGAGCTAATACTCTCCTTCACCTTAAGCCACCCTCACCTAGTTTAACCTCTCTGCTATTTATATTATCTTCTTTCTACTGTTTATTTCCATCAATAGCATACCAGTCAACTGTGTCACTCAGATACATTAAGATGTATCATGCTATTCCACCATAATATAATGCTTGCCATGTTTTAGCAAAGAAGGTAAAAATCGGTGAAACACATCCCTGTTTAGATATCATATTCTCAGTTTACACTTAATGGCAGGCAAAGATGGAATTGATCCATTACTGTTTAATAATTCATCACTTATGATCCTTCTTTTAAAAAGTCACAACTGTTCAAATGGATCCCACTTCCTTAAATGAAACATCAATTAAAAATCTATCAGTACAGATATGGTGCATTTTTAGCCCTCATTTTGCATAATTCATTTGGCAAGTTTGCCAAAACTCTTGTGGTTTGACCTCCTTGTGCACAAGAAAAGTAACTGCTTTAACACACTTGGGCTTTGGCCATGGTCAGAAATAGCAGTTTTGAAGCCTTAGCTGGGTGCCTGGCTGTGTGTAGGGCTCAGGATAGATCTGCTGCTGTTTAAAGAGGACTGGATTGAATCATGTGTGTATTAACTGATTAGTGAGCTCTGGGAATCCCATTAGAGCCAAGCTACCATTGCTAATGCTGATTAAGTCCCTCTACAGCCCACCATAGACCACAGTCCATGGCAAAATCTCATCCTCTCTCAGTAATGAAAACCACTCTTTTTTTTTTCACTTTTAATTTTCATTAATGTAATGCAGTATTTTCCTAGATAAAGACATATGCTTTGTAACTAACTATCACAGTAGATAGCCAACATGTTTTCTTATCCATGGCAACCATATGGTCAATATGTATTCAAAAAGTCCAGCCAAATTACTAGTGTTTCCTCATGCAAAGCTTCATGAACCATCCATAAAATATCATGGCAAGTTTAGTGCAGGCAAGTACGACTCACATTGTACTCATGTACATATCAAATTATAATTGAGAATGTGCACTTATTTAAGAAAGATTCAGAACTATGGACAAACTTCTTCAAAAGAGAACAATGGTACTACCAAAGTGTGGTGTTTTGGATATATACCATGATGATAGTATCATGCTACTCTATGCATCTTGGTATATACAGTATGTCTATATATGTATATCTATACCATACAGTCTATGATCTATACACATTGAAGTAAATTATAATTAAGAAAAGTATATAGAAGTAAAATGAAAATGGTATCATGTATCATGGAATCAGCAGATGACAACATACTTATTTGTCTGACTTTTAGTTTGCATTTTTTGGTATTTTCTGATTTTGTCTTGTGAGATCCCAAGACTTACCCTTCATCGGGTCATTGTCTGAGGTCTTGTGAATAGTGCAGAATTAGTAAATTCTATCTCAAGCACTTTATCCAGATTAAAGACAACATTACCTGATCCTACTGACCTGCCTAGCTCAGTTCAGCCAATCAGACTTTCTTTTGGTATCATTTACTTCTCTGCCCAGCCTCTATATTTAATCTCTCTATTCTTTTAAATATTATCATGTCTAAGTTGTATGTGCCATTACATTGATTTCAGTCCTGTCTGTACTTATTTTGTATTCTTTGCATATAAATCATTAGTAATTTACATTGTTTATCTCTTATAATAATAACAGCACATATTTCATGAGATAGCAATTGACAGAAATCTCCTATAAGTGTTAATAAGGTACTGAACTTTGACCCTGGAAGGTTCTTGTTATCCTCAGGTCTTCTCTACTGTGCATCATGTGACATCAGTGATGGATGCTTTGAGTAGCCTAGGCATGAGTGCTGAGTAAGTAATCCTATTTGCACAACTTGAGCTTCCGTCTCGCTTTCGGCGTGGCAATCTGTTGATCACTTCTCAACTCAATGAATCAGAAAAACATGTTCTTCTCTCATGAAATGTATGTACTTTTTCATCACCAAGTTGGCATATAGATTGTGAAGGTATTTTGCTCATGTCTTTCTTGGCATAACAACAAGATGAAGAGAATCAGAGGAATGGCTCTTTGATGGAGCTGAACAAGTGGATTTCTCAAAAAGCAGCAAATGTACAAAAAAGCATTGGGAAGTTTATTATCTAACAGGTAAGCAAAATATTTTTAATTTCCATTATGTTAGGCTACATGATGACGTATAATTAATAGAGGTCAACTGATATTGGTTTTTTGACAACCGATTCTGATATTCTGGAAAGCAGGGTGGCCAATGGTCGATATAAAGCTGATATCATTTGATTTATTTTAATTAATATTTAAGAAATTTGAAATAATTTAAAAATAGATTAAAAAATAAATGTGTAAAATAAACATACTTATACTTGAGATGACAAAGTATTTTTCACAAATAAATATTTAATAAAAGTAAGTAAACACTGTAACCAACATTGATGTATTCCAGAAAGTGGGTTTTGTTGGAGTTTGTTAACCCCAGAAAAGGGAAATTCAGTGTTTCTGGTTCCAATAAAAGACAGAACTAAACCTCTCTGTAAGTTACAATACACTGAAAAAGTTTTTCAAGCAGTACTTCAATTAAATTTACTATTATTTGTATTATTTTTTAGTTCAAAACATTGATAAATATAAAGATTTTTCATTAAGAGCTCAACTAAGACATATTTGTTTTGAGGAATGTAAAATATCAAGGTTGTATTAACACATGCCACTGAAAACCGGACACTTCAGCTGTCATTTGGACAGCTGGTTTTCAGTGGCATGTGTCAGTTAAACTTGTGACATGTGCCGATGGACTCTGTCCTGTGTCACTGACATTGTCACGATCATGTCGCAGTATGTTGCTTCCAGTTGTGACTGGCAGATGAGTTAAGCAGCTTTAATTGTAACACAAAAATCCTAAATGAAAAGCTGAATTTAGTGATTTTTAAAATAAATGTCCATTATACGTATTTACCAGTCTATTATATGTTTTTCAAACACTACCGAAGGTGTGACACGCACCACGGCAACTTACACAAGACGCAGTCTGTTGACATGTGGCAGGTTTTAGTGACACATGAAAGTGTCACTGAGCATAGTGGCATGGGCCAATGGCATCTGTGTGTCAGATGTAATATCACTTAACATTAAAACTGCTGCTGTGCCGATGCCTATATTTGAAAAATTTCAAATATTGGCTGATATATCAGCATTGGCTATAATTAATGCATTAACCTCTTTTGTATATTTATGTATTCTACAGATTTTTCCCTCAATATGTAGGTAAAAATACATATTTGAACAAATTACTGTATTCAGAATTTTTATACCAGCATTTTGCTTTAGTTTATCCAAATCTATTATCTAGTTTTAGTTAGCAAAATATTTACACTGTATTGTACTTTGCAGTAATGATTGCATGAAAGATCTCTTGCATTGCAAGCTTCTGTTTACAGCTGAAATCTGCAAACTGATCTATGCTTTCTGAGGAAAAGCTGGTTTAATTTGGGATCACAGGAGTGGGATGGGTTGTGTATGTTGATATAGAGTCACACAGAAAGGGATTGTTTATAGCGGATAACAGTATTATGTAGCTCAGTGCTAAATCTGGCAGCCTCTTTTAGAGCACATGGTGACATCACAGGTCTAGTTTAACAGTCTGATGGTGTCAACAATGCGACAAAATGTTGTAACTTATTTAACTAATACAGTAAGCAACAAAAATTGGAATGTAAAAGTTTTTACTTTTCATTTCAGAAACAGAGTGCTTTTGGCTTCAGAGAAAATAAATGTGATGTAATTCCCTTTTTTCTCTTTTCAGACGTGGATGACCTCTAATGGACCACCTAAACTCTGAAAAGAATTTCAGCGAGTCCCTATCTCATGGGTAATGGTGGCAAGGTAAACCTGTATTTACCATGGTAACATTCAGCGACACATCTGACATGCACAAGATGCCGCCACCATCTTGTATACCCACTCCACTGTCGCCAGGCTTGCGGCGCAAACAACTGCTGTGGCAGAATGCTGTGAAACACATCATCAGTCAACGGGGGATGAGACAGCAGTTTGGGGTCGAGCCGGCCCGGAAAATTCATGTCACTGATGCCTATATTGAGGAAATCAACCAACAAATACGCAGCAAAGCATCACGGGGTATAACTAAACGGCGTTCCTCTGTTGCCAGAGTTCATCCATCCTTTTTCGGGGAACGTAGCAATTCATCCAGTACTCAGACTAGAACATCTGCAGACTATGTCAGTGATGCTGACTTTTTTGTGCACTGGGGCCACCTCATCCATGGGGTGTATGTGCCAACATTGAGACACATCTTCAAATCCAAAGACCTTGAGAAACTCTACCAACGTCATTCCTCCCACACTAGAAGAACCTCATTAGTTGTCACAAACATTATTGATGCAGCTGCCAAACTGCACCTGCTTTTGCTCTACCTGGCACTGGTGCCTGATGGTTCAGACATACTGCTAGGCTGGTTTACGGGATTCTTCATGGCTTGTGCAATTGCCCTGTGTGTTTTGGTACTTACCTGTAAACGCTCACATTCCCCAAGATGGTTGCATTATGCTGGTATGGCTAGCTGGTTGTCACAGACTGCTCAGGTATTGGGTGGGCTGGCATACGGGTTGGAAAGAGACCAATCCTGGTATGTTCTTTTCACCCTGTTTGCAACATACACTCTATTGCCACTGCCACTGTTCTGGGCTATTGGAGCTGGTACACTCACTTCCATACTGCACCTCACTGCAGAGACAATACGTCATGTCAGCGAAGTGGGACTTCTAAGAAAGGTAGAGATGGATTGGGTGTATGGATGATAGATAAGAGATTGTAAGAGATTGGTTTTCAATGGCCCTCTTGGTTTGTCTTCAGATTCTCGCCAAGGCTTTACTATACACAAGCATGAACGTAGCAGGTCTGTTCATCCATTACCTGACCGACCGGTCCCAGAGACAAGCCTTTCTTGAGACACGCCGCTGCATCGAAGGCCGCATGAAACTAGAAACAGAAAACCAGAGACAGGCAAGAGAACTTGAATTCTGTTTGTTGTGCTAAGATTCCAGTATCCTTTGTCCAGCACTGTTAACAAATTTTTATGTTTTAATATGAACAATTTGAAGAACACATCTCATATGTGTAAAAGTTGGATCAGTGAAAATATTTGAGGTCAGCTTTTGTTCCCTCCTCAGGAGCGTTTGGTGCTGTCAATCTTGCCCCGCTTTGTGGCCTTGGAGATGATAACCGATATGACTTCTATGGATGATGAGCTTGATCCACAGCAGTTTCACAAAATATATATCCATCAGTACAAAGATGTCAGGTATCTCATAACTTCTCACAAGGCATGTTTCAGTGATAGTTATACAGTAAAGGTAGACTCTGACCATTCCATTTGATCCTAATGAAATATTATTTTCTAGGTGAGATCATTTGGTTTTCAGTAACAATTTTGACACTAATTATAAGATGCAATTCATGACTTATTGATTGTAGATCAGAAAAACTGTTTATAAAAATAGTAAGACATCACACTGAATATTGTGAGCAGTTTTGCTTGTATAATGAAAAATATTTCTCATTTCTCACTGTTATTTCTCAGTCTTCATCATTATTTCACACATTATCTTTCCTTCCTAGTATCCTCTTTGCTGATATTAAGGGCTTCACACTGTTATCCATGAACATGTCTGCTCAGGAGTTAGTGTGTTTACTCAATGAGCTCTTTGGACGTTTTGACCAGCTAGTCGAGGTATGCTTTCAATTTATATGATTTTCTGAAGTTGGGATTTTAGAGCTTCCAACGGAGCTTTATCATTTAAAATCACTGACAAACACCAAAGCACATTTTCAAAGTCACCTAAGACTTGTTCAGCTGATGATTCCATTGTTTGTCTTTTTAGGAATATGACTGCTTGAGAATAAAAATATTAGGGGACTGTTACTACTGTGTATAAGGGGTACCAGAGCCTCAGCGAGCACATGCCCGCTGCTGTGTGGAGATGGGACTAGCTATGATCAGCACCACACGGTACAACACAGTGCCATTCCCTGTATAACCAAATGAGTTCACTGTGTTTCTGTAGAGTTTCAAATACTGTGTGCTTTTGAGGATAGAAGTGAATATCATGAACAACTGCAGTACTGGATCAAGTAAACATCATTTTACTAATTCTTTACTAACTCTGGAATACGGAATTAGTGGGTCCACATATATTTGTGACTTAATCTAATATTAGTTTACTATACTTCTGAGATTATTTGTACAGTAAGTCATCAAGGATCTCTATCTGTATATTCTTAGATCTGTAAGGAAACAACTGAACTTTGACATGGATATGCGAATTGGGATCCACTCTGGCTCTGTTCTTTGTGGGGTTCTGGGTCTACAAAAATGGCAGTTTGATGTGTGGTCCAGGGATGTAGGCATTGCAAACATGCTTGAAGCAGGAGGGATCCCTGGGTGAGTGACCAAAACTTCATAAAGGAGATTTGCCAGGAGTAAACAACATATAAACACATCCCAATGTTACATTGCCTCAGTCTTTGCTCTAAGGCTTTAAACAAACTAGTTATGAATGCTTCAAAAGTTTGACTTGGCTTTTAAAAAGAACTGCAATTGTGTGTAACACTCTCTTTTGACTGTCTACGTTGTCAACAGACGCATCCACATTTCACGTGCTACTTTGGACTGTCTGGATGGAAGCTACCAAACGGAGGACGGGCGTGGATATGAACGCAATGAGTTCTTACGAAAACACAAGATTGACACTTTCCTTATCTGCCACAAGGAGGAGGATCTAGATGAATTTGAAGCAGATCATTTTAAAACTCGGCAAAACCACCGCCCCTGGAACAAAGAGGTTCTATTTAGCAACATCATTGATTTAATATCTGTGTATTGCTTTCTGTCAGTAGAAGAAAGAAAAACATTGACAATGATTTCCAATTTTTGTATAATGGGTCTACTTCTCTGGTGATCTTTCAGATCTTGGCCTCCTTCTCCCATGGCTCTTACACACAACTTCCTACATCCTCAGTGTGCAGATCTACATCCAAAGAGATCAACAAACGGATAGAGCATGCTATTGATCTCCGCAGCAGTGAGCGTATGCGTCAGGAGCACATCACTTCAGCCACGTTGGTGTTTAAGGATACACACATTGAGGAGAAGGTATAAGGGGCAGGATGTGGCATGTCTATAACATGGAGACAGTTGATTGGCTGTTAAGGATAAAAGTCAAAGTTAACAAAAGGAGTATTTACAATTGGTCACACTTGGCATTTTTACTCTACAGATCAGTGTTGTAGTCGAGACCAACTCATTCAGGTTTGAGTCAAGACAGAGACTAAGTGTGGAAGTGTAGAAATCAAAACTGAGTTCACATGCTCCCGAGTCCATGACAAGATCAAGACCATAAAAATATGGTCTTGGACTTGAGACTGAGTCTTGTCATGGACACAGGAGCATGTGGACTTGACCCTCTACTGGTCTCTGTCTCGACTCAGACTTGAATGAGCTAGTCTCGTCTACAACACTGCTTCAGATAGGCTATCAGAAAATATAAATCACTTAGCAATTTCAAACTGATCAAAACTTATGTAGTTACTGAAATGTGTATATACCCTAAGACTTGTTTTCATTCTAAATCCAAGGGTGTCTTCTGAAACAAAAAACTGATTGTTTATATTTTGCTTCATGGTTCAGTTCTCACAGGTAAGGGATGAGATGTTTAAGACCAATCTAGTATGCTCCTTCATCATGTTTCTTCTTCTCATGGCTGTCCAAGCCCTCATTCCTGTACCCAGGTAAAGAGTCTAGTCAATCGATGTTCAGCACCTGAATAAGATTGCTTACAAACCATTGAGATTAGATATGTTAAACTTCCCCTCCATTCCCTTCTTTGTTCATTGTTTTACCTACAGGTTGTATTACTGGACAGCACTGCAGTTCTGTCTGTTCTTGCTGGGATATCTATTATTGCTTATGATGGTCCTGGCTGAAGAGTTCAGACATTCTCCCGGTGTCCTTCAGCAGTTCTGCTGCTGGATCCATGAAAACAACAGTATGCGGAACCTTCTCACTCTCACAGCTATAGCCATCAACTTTAGCGTGGCACTATTTGACATGGTGAGCCTGGCATGAATTTATTTTTTTATGCAACTTGGAATGCTGAGGCCATAAAATTTTACATTACTGATCTTCCGGTTTAAATGTCATCAGTTTGTCTCTAGAGGATGCATGCCCAAATATAATATACCGTATGTAGTTATTTTAGGTGGTGTGGCATAGTGAATAAAGTTCAAGGCTGGTAACTGTAAGGTTGCTGATTCAAGCACCACTGGGCATTGTAGTTCTTCATCTTGTGATTATCCAGATATGGTGTAACTCTACTGAGACCAGAGAAATAAGCAGCAATGAAACAGAGGAATATCAGACCAGCCAGAAGCCTCTTACTGCCTGCACGTATCCAGAGGTGTGACTTCTGTATAAACAGTTCTGTTGTGAAGACTACATCTACCTGTTGTTAAATTTCATGCCTATTATATCTATGCATACAGTTCTTTGTTCTAAGCGGGGTGGTTTCTATGGTGACCTGTGCTGTGTTCCTGAGGCTGAGCTCTCTGTTAAAGTTGGCTATTCTGTTGTTGGTGGTGGTCATGTATACTTACTTCATTGAAGTATCCTTCCACATGCTGTATGTACATGAACCAGAGCAGCAACAGTCAAGCAGGTGAGTGTCTATGCTAGATCTCTATCATATTCTATTTAGAAATGTCTTTAAAATACTTTCATATGGTTTTTAATTTATTTTCATTTTATACTCACATGGTCCCACTACCTCAGAAAAGGGAGTCTCAATTCTGTTGATGGCAATGTTTGTCATAGCTGTGTTCTACAATGGTCGACGGGTATGAGTTTTCAGTTTTGACAATACATTGCCCTGAAGCATTGTATTCTCTAGAGCATGTATCCATTTATCTGGCAGGGAATGGGAAAATGTAGGAAAAATGGAATACACATCCTAATTCTCTGGATCTTGCTTATTCCCTGATTCAGTGGGAAGCAACAACACGGCTAGACTTCCTGTGGCGTTTGCAAGCTCAGCAGGAAGTGCAGGAGATGAGAGAACTGAGGGAACACAATGAGAGCCTGCTGCATAACATCCTGCCTGCACACGTTGCTCGTCACTTCCTAGAGAGGAACAGACATGATCAGGTACATCAGAGTCATATGTAAGCCACTCTCAGTGATGATGTTAATTATGGCTGAAAATGTGAGTGGTGCTTGCCTTTGCAAAAATGCCTCCCATGGTGTCAGGATGGTCTTATCATCCGCCAGGTGAAAACAGAAAGTCTGATAGCTTAGATGAGAAATACCACACCTCAACACAGTTTAAGGTACCATTAACATCCATAGCAATTTAAGGTATTGTTAAGAACTAAACCTTTAAGCTATGGTAATAATGATGCACCACTTATAAACTAAATAGACCAAATAAAGGCCCAAACTTTATGTTATCTTTGTCCAGGAGCTGTATTCTCAGTCCTATGATGAGGTGGGGGTAATGTTTGCCTCCATCGCTGGCTTTAATGAATACTACGAGCAGAGGGAGATCAATCACGAGGGAGTTGAGTGTCTCAGACTGCTCAATGAGATCATTGCAGACTTTGATGAGGTAGGACTTTGATGAATGGTTATCCTTTTTTTTTTACTGTTGTTTTTATCTCTCAGTGTGTCTTACAAAGCCATCATTGTTTTTGGTTCTCTCTGGAAACTGTTGGAGGAGTCATATTTTTTAGATATTGAGAAAATCAAAACCATTGGGAGTTGCTACATGGCAGCGTCTGGCCTATCACCTGATAAACAGGTAAACTATTTTAAAAACAGCCTACTTTATTGATTATATACATTTGGAATTTCCCATTTACTGTCTATGCACCATAATTGTTCTGTGTTTTATCCTGACAGTCTCGTGTTGTAAATGATTGGCATCATCTCAGTGAGTTGGTTCTGTTCGCTCTGGCTATGAAAGAGACCCTGAAAGAGATCAACAAAAAACATTCCTCAAACAATTTCCAGCTCCGCGTTGGTAATGGCTCAATGAATAGACCTCAGTCAGAGTATATGCCATATTTAATTTTGTTGTGAATGAGGCTGTAAATAGAAATAGAAGAAAATATTTTGTACTGTTGTTGTGTACCTTGGTGTCGGTCACAATACATTTCATGTCATGGTCAGCTAAGTTCTGCTGTAACTTAGTTACGTTTTTCAGCAAATACCAACTTCAGTTTCAGTCTACTCCTATAGGATCGAGTGCCTTTGAAAGACTTGCCGATTTTGGATCTTGACAGACCCTGGTCATTAAACACTTTGATTGTAAAATATTTTCTTTTTTTTACATCTCCTTAAATATGTCACGTACTCTGATTATGAAGCCTATACAGTTGCCTTTAATTCATGCAAATAACCATGAGTATATATATGAGTAACTTCAATGTACCTCCTAGGAATTGCCCATGGTCCTGTTGTTGCTGGGGTCATCGGTGCCACCAAACCGCAGTATGATATCTGGGGCATGACAGTGAATTTGGCAAGTCGAATGGACAGCACTGGAGTCAGTGGAAGGATTCAGGTCCCTGAGGCCACACGTAATATTCTAGCAGACTGGGGCTTTGTGCTAGAGTTGCGTGGTGAGATATACATAAAGGGTGTCAGTGAGAGAAAGGGACATGTCCGAACGTACTTCATCAGCACCAAAAGGCGTCAGCTGTCAAGAAACGGGATTACAGACAGAGGAAAGAACGGACAGAGTAGGAGGACGACGCTTGCCGCTGTGGTGTTCGACCTTGTACAGGCCATTCACAGAGAGAAACAGAGAGGTACCAATGGAGGTTTCACTCTGCCAAACAACAACTTTAACAACTTGAAATTATGATATGAAACATCAAACCTATACTTACCATAATTAGAGGGACCCCAGTTGAAACACTGCCTTCATCTGTAAAAGGATACCTCAAAAAATCCTTATATGGATTTGTCTATAAAGTAGAATAATGACTATTTTTGTACCCATTTCCTAAATACTGTATATTTTCATAAATTTCACTTAGGCCACACATTAAGTGAGGTTCTTGATACGCTACATTTTACTTTACTACAGCCAATGTAAACATGTTCAGATAATCACATGCAAAATGCAGTTTACAGAATTGTTCCTTATACACGCCTGACAGCATACAGTAAAAAAAATACCTCATATGTACCATAGATACAAAATGTGCACAAACTGTTACTTCTTTATGAGTTCTATGATCTCAAAAATGTATTTTGTATCTCACAGGATTATTAAAGAAGATTCAGAAAATGTTATATATTTTTTAACATCTATAATACTTGTTTTTAAGGCTAAAATATAGTTTTATATTTAGTGTAATGTAAGTTATGGTGTTCTTTCTTTTAGTACTATGCATCCAATTACATGCATTTGTATATTGGCACAGTTTGCATATATAAATGAATGAATGAAAATAAATGTATGTATCTGCCTTTTGTCTGTTCTTTTCTTTATGCTTATGAGTTTTTTTTTTTTTTTGTCCCGTAGCTAATTTTACACAATGATTACAAATTTTGTCGAAAAATGTTTTTATTAAATGAAAAATGAGGCTTATTAAACAAACTATCATTTTTAAGCTTTTTTTTCCTTCTGGGGCCTGAAATTGAGGAATTTGGGTCAATACTGCTAATTAAACTACTTTTTTTTTTATGAATGTGTTTTTGTGCTGGCACCTTGGCTGGATTAGGACTGTCATGGATAAATAAAGATGTCAATAAAACCTGCTTGTGCAATAAATATAAAAACATAAAAACTCATACATGGGTATTTTTTCTTTTATTGCTTGAATTATAAGGGCATTCTAACTGCATTCTAATGGGCTTCATCTTGCGGTGAATGCTTCTGGACTTTCAGGATTTGTTTTTGTTAGTTTTTTGAAACGTAGCTCTGAGATCGATTAACTAAGCACTCTAGAGGAATGTAGACTCGATTGGTTTGGGCTGGTATTCTGCGCGGGTGTTTCTGCACGAGGGTCGAGTGCTGTTGCTTTGTAGCTGCTGGCCTTTCTGACCACAGTTAGATTGGAATCTTCTGCTTTACACAATTATAAACAAAGAAATGGCTGATTCCCAGGATGACAAACTCTACAAAGCCGAATATGCGAAAAGCGGACGCGCCTCTTGCAAGAAATGCAAAGAAAACATAGCAAAAGACTCGCTGAGAATGGCCATTATGGTGCAGGTGAGGAATTGTGTGCAACTTTCAGGCATTAATACTGATAGAATAACATCTGTGGTTTTGGAAATGCATTTGGTTTTGCATTTATGTTCTTGTATGCTAGGTGTAATCGATGCGATTGCATATACACGTATGAATGTGATGAAATGAATCTCAGGCCCAGGAGGAGTTTAAATGGTTCACAGTCAAGGAAAGAAAGAAATCAGCAGTGAATTCCTATGGCTATCAGTTTAGATTGGCTTTTAGTAATGTTTTGGGCAACATTAGCAAGAATCAAATGTAAAAAAAGAATGTTGTTTTTGATGCTTTTGATTTTGTGGAAGCAGTAAACACAAAGCTGTGTTATTGCAATGCATTGATGATAATACAGTGAAGCACGGTAGAAACGTGTTTTAAATGGCCAAGTCATGTCTATTTTTCATTTCAAGTCTATGCATTCATGACTTATTAAACTCATTGTTTACATTTGGTTGTGATAGTCTACTGTAACACCATAGACAAGGAAGAGCACTGTAAAAATACCCAATATTTGTTTAGACGTGATCTGTTAAACTGTAAATTCTCAGCTGTTATAGGACCGGAAATGACCGGTTTGCTGACTGCTGTGACGTTATGTTTTTATGTGCTTTCAGTTTCAGTTTGCATGCATTTCATGCATTGCTGCATAACATGTTTGCTGTATCTTTCTTGTTTAATGGTCCAACACCTGTCTGTGTTCCACAGTCTCCCATGTTTGATGGCAAAGTGCCCCACTGGCACCATTTTTCCTGCTTTTGGCTCCGGGCTGCAGTACAGTCACCCTCTGACATATCTGGATTTACTGACCTCCGCTGGGATGACCAGGAAAAAGTGAAGAAAGCCATTGAGAGTGGAGGTGCTACCGGAGGTGATTTGTTAATATTCCTTTTGATCTAAGCACTGATTTTGCTTTGTTGAGTTTGCCATATGGGCTGCAAAGCGGTTAGGCTTAAGTCACTAAGTCTTAAGTTAATTCATTAATCCTCATTGCTTTGCAGGGAAAGGAGAGCAGAAGGGAGCAGCTAAAGGGGAGAAGACACTGAATGACTTTGCAGTGGAGTACGCCAAATCCAACAGAAGCACCTGCAAGGGGTGTGAGCAAAAAATCGAAAAGGTGCATTTTTGCATTACCTTTTTTTAAACAAATGATGCTTTTGAACACAACAAGTTAGTTATAAGTTAATCCGTTCTTCCCTGCTGGTGTTCAGGACCACATCCGTGTGTCAAAGAAGACAGTGGACCCAGAGAAACCTCAGCTTGGTCTAATAGATCGCTGGTACCACACTGGCTGCTTTGTGAGCCGCCGTGAGGAGCTATTGTTTAAACCAGAGTACAGTGCCGCCCAGCTCAAAGGTTTCGCAGCTCTTCGAGATGAAGACAAAGAGGAGCTGAAGAAAAGACTTCCTGCAGTGAAGAATGAAGGGTGAGATTGCAGTTTCTTATTTAGGTTGCTGTCATGTTGCATCAAACTGTATAAGCACCGCTTTAGGATGCTTTTTGCTTGTTTATTTAGATTTACAAAAAAAATCTGCATAACTATTTATGTAAACTGGATAGGTTTGTGTAGCAATTTCAGCTTAAAAGATAAGGGTGCTCCGATTGATCGGCTACTGATCACTATCGGCCGATAATCACATTGCGATGATTGATCGGCGCGCTCTAAAAAGGCCGATCTCAAAAAAACGATCTCAAGCTGATGACGCTGCCTTGAGAGGTTTGGCATGAAATGCAGCGGCACCGTCACAGTCTCTGTCCGGCGCGGGTGAAGTAATTATAATGCTGAAGGTAAGGTACTCACCTTCATATTTCTTTATTAAATAACGTATAAAGTAATTTGAAAACCTTGTGTGAGACGTGACTTTACAAACAACTTGAGTGAATCACCGCACGTGCTCTCTCTTTCTCTCAAAATACGCAAATGGCTTTAAATCACCACACATCGCGTCTGTCTATAAGCGAGCTGCACAGTTGACACAGGAATTGTAATTTGCACAATCGAGACAGTGTCACATTGTCACTAAAGTTTCTAAATTGCATTACTTTTTAATTCTTGCCAGTGTTTAGTCTGGAGAGCGTGCGCTCATGCACACTTGCAGCGCACACACATAATGCCAGGTTCACATTACTCCGTTTGTGGTGCATATTTTTTCCGTACTCATGTTAAGGGATTGAAGTGTTCACAGTGCACACGGTTGCGGTCCGGCAGCGCGTTTGCAGCAGTGCATTGATCGTTTCCGCACTAAGTCTATTGGTGTGCTCCAAGCGCTGAATTAAAGTAACAGCGCATTGTTTTCAGTAAATAATAATATGATTGACACGAAAATGTAGTAATTACACCATAAATGCATATTATTAAAGTCTACTGTGATTCACAGTCAATACATATGGCTAGGTTTAAAGGGAAAGAGCACTTTTAGATAAGGCAATCATAGATGGCACTTGTGGAGGTAGAAAAACAGTTCTTTAATTATGAACAGCAAGATTGTTTGTAATAAAGATTTAAATAAAAAAGCAAAGGCAGTAGAGCTAACTATTTCTGTCAATGGTAAGTTTGTGATAACATAAGAAAAGTAGTTTAAATGTTTGCCACTTGCTTGAGCAACTTAATACATTTTTATTACTAAATGTATAAACGTATAAATTTAGAAGTAAATGCAAAAGTAAAAAGCATTGAATAATGTGTTATTGTGTTTAAACATGTCTGTTAAAGATTGTATACTGGACTGTTTAAAAAAAGAATTGCAATGCAGAAAAAGCATTTTCAGTGACAATGTTTGGGTTTGAAATCAAAATAGTGGATAAGTGTTGTGTTTGTGGTAAACCTGTGACGGATCAGTAGTGTGAAACACGGTCCAAGCTGCTTCCCTTCTCACAAGAGTCACCTAAGAGGGGAATTCCCCTCCATTTTCAAAAATGAAATACAGGCCCTGAATAAATGTCTAAAAATCCTGATTGGAGTATCACTATATATAGTTATAAATTATAAAAAAAAAAACTTGATATAATTATATTGTATAGTAATACTCTAAGTTATTAATTTAACAGTAATTATCAAAATAGTAATATCATGAAATATTATATATATAATGTAAAATATAACTTATATATATATATATATATATATATATATATATATATATATATATTTTTTTTTTTTTTTTTTTTTTTTTTTTCCTGTGATTATTCCCATTACTCCAGTTTTCAATCTTACTTGATCCTTCAGAAATCATTGTAATATTTTTGTTTTGTTTTGTTTGTTTTTGAGGAAACTGTGATACTTTTTTTTTCTCAGTAGCCTTTAATTAATAGAAAGTTATTAATTAATTGAAAATCAATGATCAATTATTTGATAAATAAACTTTTGAAACATATATAACAGTCAATTTTGATAAATTAAATGCATCCTTGTTGAATAAAAGTATTACTTTTTAAAAAGTATTAATCTATACATATATAACTATAAATAAAGTAAAATAATCAATCAATAGTCAATAATTAATATAGTTAATTTTTAAAAAATATTATTAAATTATGAAACATCTGTTTAAAAAGTAAATATATAAATTCTCTGTCGTGTATGCTTCGTATATTATTTCTTTGAGATGCCACTCATTGCTCAATGTTGTTTGCCTAAGTTCTGCCAATGCATTTGACTTTGGATCTACTTGGAAAAGTTCTTGCATCCATTAGCGAAAGATGCCACATATATATTCATTTATTTTCTCTCTCCCCATGTTGCTTTTCACCCGTAGCTGTGATATGGGCTTTTAAAAGCCTTTCATTCTAATGGGAAGAATGGTCTTGTTTGTGTTTGGATAAAAGCGTCTGCTAAATGACTAAATGTAAATGTTTGATTTGACCTCTAGTGCCCATTATTGCCACCCAAATGGGTGTTTATTATATTCTGGAGTGGAAGTAGGCACAGTGGTGATGTTGAGATCAGCTCTGGTGTCTGTCATGAGGTGATTAATGATCTGCATTATGATCCTGTCCAGTCATGACTGTTACTCGGTGGACTGATAATCTTCTAATGAGGTCCACTGATACAGAAGAGCCTCTGGGATGTAACACACACTCGGAGGAGACCAAATTCTCTCTGTAGGATTAACTCAGATCCACAAGGTGGAAAGATTTTCACCATTTAGATCAGGTCATCAGAACTTGGATCAGGGTTTGTTTTTCAAGTTTATAGTAAGAATGCTCCTTTTAATTGATGTAAAAGGCATCAAGTCAGCTGTTCATTATGTCTGACTGTACATTGTACATGTATGTACACCTGATCACCCCGAAAGAGTTTGTGGTGATGACTGTACATTAAACTTGCTTATTACAAGACTACTTACAAATATAGACACAGCTAACAAGTGTTATTTTAGTATTGTTTATATAATATTAAAAATAGTATCTACTAATATTTTTAATATTAGCTTTCACTTTTATATTTGTGGCTTTTTAGTTTAAGTAATTATCTTTTTTTTATATTTATCTTTTTTTTATTTCAGTTACTAACACTTGCATTTTAACTAATAATTTCAATTATAAAAAAATCAATTGTAAAAACAATTATACATCATAACATAGATTTGTAATAGCTTTAGTTAATCATAACATTGCTGTGTAGGTTATTAGTTGCCTGGGTCAATGGTAAGTTATACAATTTAGCATCATTATGCAGAAGACACAGTGAGTGAAAACTACAGCTGACCATAAAGAAATAAATTTGCTGCAAAGAACTGGATTTTCAAGTAATGTCCTTAGGATATAAATGCAATGCATTGTGTTTTCATAAAGTGTTTTATGCTCATGCATCTGGTTGTCTTTTTGTTTTGTTTTTTTAAATGTGTTTTCTATTCAGGAAGAGAAAGCTAGATGATGTAGATGGAGGAGTCTCCAAGAAACAGAAGAAAGAAGATGAAAAACTGGAGTTGAAACTCAAGGTATGAGTTGTTTCTGATATCTTTTATATGGCTTGGATTATTATGGATAACTTTTGCCTATAGTAACAAATGAATTTGCACCAATATAATGTAGAGATTTTGATGCATACTTTTCAATTTTAGCTGATTAGCCTATCTATTTATTATCTTAACATGATTATATGGAATTATTGAATTTTTAAAAAAAATTGTATTATTTGCATTAATAAGTTCTTTGTCTATTACCAAAAAAAAAAAAAAAACCTAAGAATTTTATTACATTAGTTGTGCTATCTATAGAAATGAGACTATAGTGTTTTCTCCCAACTTTTAGCTGATTGCTCTTAGTTTTTTCTGTAAATTAGAAAGTATATCAGTCTGAAAATGCTTTTGTCTGGTTCCTGATGTATTCTAGGAGCAAAGCCAGCTGATCTGGGGAATTAAGGACAAGCTGAAGAAATTCTGCTCCATCAATGACATGAAGGAGCTGCTTATTGCCAACAGTCAGGAGGTTCCCTCTGGAGAGTCAAATGTAAGTGTGAAAAACAGAAAAACTGTACTGACGTGCTGATTTGACCACTGTCTGACTGTAAATTTCAATAGCAGCATCAAACTTCATTTTAATATTTGTGTATCATTTCTCTAATGAAATGTGACAGATCATAGACCGGCTTTCAGATTGCATGGCTTTTGGGTCCTTGAAGCCCTGTGAGACTTGCAAAGGGCAGCTTGTGTTCAAGAGTGATGCATATTACTGTACTGGAGACATCTCTGCATGGACCAAGTGTGTATTCAAGACTCAGACTCCGGATCGCAAAGACTGGGTCACTCCTAAGGTAAGTGCTGTAGATCTGTGGAAGATGGATATTTACATCTGCATGCAGGTGAATTTCAGCACCTAACGTGTCCTGCAAATGTTATTCTTCCTCAGGAGTTCAGTGAGATTCCATTCCTGAAGAAGTTTAAGTTTAAACGGCAGGACCGTATGTTTCCTAAAGATGCCCCTCCTGCAGCCCCCACCTCTTCGTCTGCTGCTGCTACTGTGACCTCAGCTGCCCCGAGCGCATCCACTGGCAGCAGTAAGAACCTCACGGAGGTGCCCGCAGGTCAGTGACTCTGAGAGAAAGCTTGAGAAATACTGGGGTTTATTTAGTGGTTTTAGGTTACTGAACAGCGGATACCCACACAAATAATGATAGCAAGTTCAATGCGCACAAAATTGCTGAAGTTATTTATTTTGTGTTATTTACTTAAAGGCCTAATATGTACGATTTGTCTATTAAAATATCCAAAAACCACAAGAATGGTGTTATTTATTTTGCTATTTTGTGTACTTGCATTATCCCAAATGTTTCGAAGAATGTTTAAATCCAGAGAAATAAGCAGTTTTAACTAGTGACACGGACTGTGTCCACAGTGTCATTGTGTCACCTGCCGATGACGTCATAACCTCTTGATTTCTGGTTTTGTAGAAGACATGGAAACACCAAAGATGCTTTAATATGTTGTGCGTTTTATTAGACAGGTGACGACTGCACAGAAGTAGCATTATAACAGAACTTTCAAATGTGTCTAGTATGATAAAACAGCTGCTCCCCCCACCCCCCTTATACTCATGACCGGAAGGAGTGGAAGCGGTCGACTGTGGCATAATAAAAGCTCCGCTGGTTTTGAGCCGTGTGTCGCGCTCATATAGCGCCCTCTTTTCGCTTCGATGGCTTTTAGCTTCACCCTTTATTTTGAATACGTTCCCTCTAGCGGGCGAAAAATGACATATTGTGCCTTTAAAATTAGTTACAGAAATATTTGTAATTTTAATTAATGTGTATTTTCTGGTCAAGTTGCAACAGTGTTTTAGTTTGTGCTTTTTTTCATTGTTATTTTATTTATTTTAGTCTTCTATTTAGCTTAAATTTTTATATAAGGTTTAATTTTAATATTTATATTTATTTCAGTTAGTTGCTTTTTTTTCTTCTTTTTTCAGATTTATTACAAAGAACAAAAATAGAAAATAGTTTAATATTTTAATAGTTTTAGCTTTAGTACAACAGCTAATTTTATTTGTGAAAATAAAGCAAAAAACAGTGTGAAATAAAAGTTGTGGACACTAGGAGGCTACTGTGGAGACAAAATGTTGAAGTTTCAGGGCTCCAGACTGTGCCTAAAACTAAATATTAATTTGCAAGTATTTTTGCCGAGATCTCCACTGGTGACTATATAAATGTACATGTTATGATTTGAAAATTTTCATGTAAGATTGAAAATGACGGAGACGTGTAATGTTAAAGTGCAGAAAAGCAGTGTCTATTTCATGCACAGCTTGAACAAACTACAACAGGTAAAGCTGTCAGCTGTGTGGACATTAACAATATCGTTAACAATTCCCATTTATAATCTATACTAATGTTGCTGCTTGTTATCAAGCTCTTTAGTCCATATGCTGTGTTCTGGTAATGTGTGAACTTCCTATTATTTGTAGCACGCTTGCCGTCTAGTAACTTTATTCCAACAAGCTTTGTGCTTTGTTACCTTTTAATAAACAAAGTATCAACTTTAAAATTCTGTCAAATTCATAATGAAATGTAAACAATAAATACAGTTTTGGCGCTCTTTAAACGCATGAGCGATTGCTTTAAAACCTCTGTTCAAGTGGCACGTGAACCCATCATATCTTTCTCTTTACTACTATAGTATGAAATAACCATGAATAGACATCAAAACGTATATTAGTCAGCTAGAAAAAATACCTATAAAGAGGATAATTCTGCTTGAGATATGCGCTATGTTGCATATTCATATTTTTACTTAAACTGCTGTCTACATAATAAAGAGTGATAAAATTCAACACCTCCTATATATTTGCATGTTACTAATGAAGAAAGAGTAAAGTTTGTTTTTCTCAATGTATCGTCTAGATAAGCCTCTGACAGGACTGAAGCTGCTGGCTGTGGGAAAACTTAGAAAGAACAAAGATGAGCTGAAAAATGCAGTGGAAGAAATGGGAGGAAAAATCACAGGCACTGCCAACAAAGCTGCTCTCTGCCTCAGCAGCAAGAGTGAGTGATGTTCTCGAACTCTTTTCCAAACCCTAGTGAGCTGCCATGCTGTCTAAGTAGACAGATTTTGTGTTTGCCATGTTTGCACACTGACTAAAAAAAGTGATGCTCAGTACAAAACAAGGTTTGTTTGTTAACTAGGTGTCCTGCTTGTACTTGCCAATTAATACATTTGTCTCTTCTGGTTTTTCGCCAACTTATTTATTTGTTGGCGTGCGTTACTTTGAAATTAATTACTAACCTGCTTCGTTCTTCTTGTATCTCAGAGGAGATTGAAAAAATGAGTAAGAAGATGGAGGAGGTGAGGGACGCAGGTGTGCGTGTTGTGGCAGAGGACTTCCTCACTGACATCAAGGAGTCCGGCAAGGCCCTCCAGGAGCTTATTTCCCTGCACGCCATCTCACCCTGGGGTGCTGAAGTTAAAGTCGAGTCCCAGGCTGCAGCCCCAGCCTCCAAATCCACTGGCGCTCATTCCTCAAAGAGTACGGGCAGAGTCAAAGAGGAAGAAGGTTAGAGAGGCATTTTCATTTTCCTGCAAAACATATGAAGAACGATAAAAAATTTGACTGAAATTTAATTTACATTTTACTGAAAGACATTCAATTATATTCATAATGCATTTAAATTAAATAATAAAATGTTTCAGAGTGAAACTAAATATGGCAAATAATTTTAGGCAGGATTTTATTGGGTGAAACATGTTAGGCTGTGATATGATTCAAATTATTATATTATAATGGTAGCACTTTAGAATAGGGAACACATATTCACTATTAACCAAGAATTTTCCCTGAACAAACTCTTAATTTGCTGCTTATTAATAGTTAGTAAGGTAGTTGTTAAGTTTAGGTATGAGGTGGAGTTAAGGGATCTAAAATATAGTCATGCAGAATAAGGCATTAATATGTACTTTATAAGTACTAATAAACAGCCTAATGAACTAGTAAAAGATTTCCATTCAAACTGAAAGGATAAATCTAGGCTATGTGCTGCCGGTTTCACAGCAAAATGCAAAACTTACTTTTCATTCACTGACACGCTTCACTCAGCAGCACATATACTTGCAACCCACCAAAATAAAAGCTTGCTGATTTTAGGTTTTAAAATGTTGAAAATTCATATATAAATAAAATGAAAATATAAATAGTAGCATTGTATTTTTAAGTGTACTATAAAATAATGTTTTTTGTTTATTATTTTGTCTTCAAATTTACTAAATAAACTGCAGTAATACTGTTATTAATATTATCAGTTTATTATTATTTTTATACTTATATCTCACATTATATCCTGGGTGAGCACCAAACCAAATCTCCAGGTGCTCCCATGAGTACCAGACTGAAAAACTTATGTGCACCCTGTGTGTGTGTATTATCCACTTTTTAAAACATTCATTAAGACATACATTAAGAAATAAAAAATATATATATATTTAAGTTGTAGTTTTGTTCTAGGATTGATAAAGCATTTTTAATTTTCAAATTCCATTTATATATATTCTCAAATGCACTGACATGATTTTTAAATCTTAAAAGGGAGTGTTAAACACTCTTGCTGAATAATAATCCTGTTTTCTTACTCCGGCAGGTGGAAGCAAATCGAAGAAAATGAAACTGACAGTGAAAGGAGGGGCAGCAGTTGATCCAGACTCAGGTGAGACCGACTCATTTTTCCATAACACTTCGAGATAAGAGTCAGTATGTTCTGTTTGGATTTGTTCGATACACTTTGTTTGTGCAATGCCTTAATCATGAATTGATTGCTCAGGTCTGGAAAACTGTGCTCACGTA
Source organism: Cyprinus carpio (assembly GCF_018340385.1). Taxonomy (NCBI): domain Eukaryota; kingdom Metazoa; phylum Chordata; class Actinopteri; order Cypriniformes; family Cyprinidae; genus Cyprinus; species Cyprinus carpio. The sequence goes on along the minus strand of NC_056591.1, from coordinate 25,211,464 downwards.
CTGGATCAGAATGGGAAGATTTACAGCGCCACACTGGGTCTCGTGGACATCGTCAGAGGGACGAACTCATACTACAAACTACAGCTGCTGGAGGATGACGTCAAGAAACAGTGAGCATTTGGATTCCTCTTACACATACTTCATTTTATCCCAAACACAGAACTTGTTCATTATTAGACAGCCAATTTAATTGTACAATATATATAATCCATAGCAATTTCATACTGTATATACAAGTTTCTTTGATGTAATAGTAAGTACTTTGGAAGCAGCATTTTAACTAGTCTTGCTTCAAACTGAAGGTCTGGAATCTGTGGCAGCTTTCATTGGCCAAGGCCCGCCCATGAGGCCGTTTGACCAACATGTCAAAACCAATCACAGTTCGTTTCGTTCATCGTCACGTTTCGAGTCGTTGAAATGTCGCCACGATAACAGACCAGTGTGTAAAACTCTCGGACATATTTTAAAGATTATATGCCGCGAACTTTAAATATTTCACATACTTTTTGAAAGTCCAGTGTTTAATTGATCCTGATAAGCACTTGTCGTCACCGTTGTAAACACTAGGCTTTCTTCTTTCGTGAGGGGGGGTTTGGCGCCATGGTATCTTTGTTTCCAGACGGAGCGTTAAAGAACGCTACATACACATCTTTTGGAAATCCTGTAGAATTCAACCATTCCGATGACGACTTCGAAACTCCTGAAGTTTTTCACTTTTGTGTGCCATGTGCATCAGACGTTTAGCCAACGGTCCGTGGGCGTGACATCTGAGGCTAAGACTACATTTTAACAAACAGCTGCTTCAAAACCTTAATATATATGTGACCCTGGAGCACAAAAGCAGTCTTAAGTCGCTGGGGTATATTTGTAGCAATAGCCAAAAATACATTTTATGGGTCAAAATTATTGAGTTTTCTTTTATGCCAAAAATCATTAGGATATTACGTAAATATCATGTTCCAATAAAATATTTTGTAAATTTCCTACTGTAAATATATCAAAACTTAATTTTTGATTAGTAATATGCATTGCTAAGAACTTCATTTCAACAACTTTAAAGGTGATTTTCTCAATATTTACATTTTTTTGCACACTCAGATTCCAGATTTATTTATTCAGCTTTCAGATGATGTATAAATCTCAATCTCTTTTTTTTTTTTTTGATAAATGTTTCCCATAAGGTATTTCTCTTATAAAAGTGTGAATTTAGGGTATGAATCAGTTCAGCGTACACTTTTTATGTGAGAAAGACCTTTTATTTATTTGACCAGATTTGTCTTGAGCATGCTTGTGCTGCTTTTTCAGATACTGGGTGTTCAGGTCATGGGGTCGAGTCGGCACCACTATTGGGGGAAACAAACTGGACAAGTTTTATGATAAGAACTCTGCAATGGACAATTTCTGCAACGTGTATGAGGAAAAGACTGGGAATGCCTGGGCCTCCAGCAACTTTACAAAATACCCCAACAAGTTTTATCCTCTAGAGATTGACTACGGACAGGTAAGAACTGGAGTGACATCAAGCCAGAGCACTGTTGGAAATATGAGAGTGTGATTTAAAAAGCACTGCTAGAATTGTGCGCACATCTTTTTGAATATTAGTTGCATCTGTTAACATGAATTAAAGACTGCTAGAAAGACAATATTAAAATTATAAATAATTTAATTCCATAATCCCATTACTGAATGTTCTTTATGGTTTATACCTTTTAGTAATTAATATACATTTGCTACTTTCTGCCAAATAAATTATTACTTTATTATAGAGCTTGACAAAATTAAATAAGTAATATGATTTCAGTTTACATCTTGATTTTTAGCTGTTTTTAGCTCATTTTAAGCCTTGTTTTGTCTTGTCTTTTAAATAATTTGAAGCAATTTCACTTCGGAAGTGTGCTAAAGCTTCCTAGTAGGTCCTGGCTTCTCTGATAGAAAGCTTACAAATATAAACATAGTGATAAGTATTTAAACAAATTGTTTATGTACCTAGGACGAGGAGGCTGTGAAGAAGTTAACTGCGAGCGCAGGTGCCAAGTCCAAGCTGGACAAACCTATTCAAAACCTCATCCGAATGATCTTTGATGTGGAGAGCATGAAGAAAGCCATGGTTGAGTTTGAGGTGTGTTCACTTCCTTCTTTTATTTTTATTTTTTAGAAAATGTAAGACAAGTGCAGTAAAATAGCAATAAAACTATCTATATTTGTTGTGATCATGTATGTGTTGGTAACTTTGTGTAATTTCTCCTCTACAGATTGACTTGCAGAAGATGCCTTTGGGAAAACTGAGCAAGCGACAGATCCAGAGTGCTTATTCCCTCCTGAGTGAGGTCCAACAGGTTGGTCTTAGTGGTTCTGAAAGCTGGATCTCAACCGGTTGTATGTATTAGAAGCCTAGTTCTTCCCATTTTGGTTTCCTGTATCCCAACATCCTTTTTGCTCTCATTCATTTCTGTAGGCTGTGGCAGATAGCTCTGCAGAAGCACAGATCTTAGATCTGTCCAATCGCTTCTACACACTGATACCTCACGACTTCGGCATGAAGAAACCACCGCTGTTGAATAACAGTGATTACATACAGGTACGACTTGGGCAACCATTTAAAGATTGTCACGGCAACAGTCTTGCTGTGATTGTACTCAGTCCTGTTGCATATCCATTATAGCAAAAGGTGCAAATGCTGGACAACCTGTTGGACATCGAGGTGGCCTACAGCCTGCTACGAGGAGGAGTGGAGGACAATAAGAAAGATCCCATTGATATTAACTATGAGAAACTCAAAACCAAAATTGAGGTAAAATGTCTTTCACTGGAAGAATTGTGAAGTATCCTTCACTATTATCATGAAGTGGTCATGTTGTAGTGATTGACACGGATGTTGTGTTTCTAGGTGGTTGACCAGTCATCAAGTGAGGCTCAGCTTATCATACAGTATGTGAAGAATACACACGCTGCTACTCACAACACCTACACACTGGATGTCGAGGAGGTGAGGTTAAACCTACTGTATATGCATTATTTGTTTTGCCCCCACAATTACAGCACTTTTATCAGAAAACTAAGCATTTAAATATAATCTTGGTAGGATGTAATATTGGGAAATATAGAGTGGTATTTATATGTATTTTATGCAAGTAGTCTGCAGTACTGTTATAAAGGTCTCATTGATTTACATTCCAGGTTATCAGAATTTCATACTTTTTGACCATATAAATATCAGCAACTGCACTAAACTGCATATTTTTGCTCCGTTTGGGCCTCGTAAAAAAGTGTTTTTTCCCTCCTTGAGTATGAGCTTCATGTTCTCCTATATTATACTATATGAGCCATAAAAGCCTTATGTATCAGATATGATACAAAACACATATGTGAAGTTTTATTTTTTCTTCCAGTTAACGTAGAAAAATGTGAATTTTCATGCTTTACAGGGTCCACTAGTGCGTTAAAGGCATCCAAGATGTTCATGTCTTTCTTTCTTCAGTCAAAAAGAAATTAAGGTTTTTGAGGAAAACATACCAGGACTTTTCTTCATATAATGGACTTCAACGGGGACCACCGGGTTTAAGGTCCAAATTGCAGTTTTAATGCTGCTTAAAAGGGCTCTACACAATCCCAGCTGAGGAATAAGGGTCTTATCTAGTGAAACTGAACAATTCTAAATAAAAATAAAAACTTATATACTTTTTAACCACAAATGATCTCTTTGAAGCTCCATTATATGGAGAAAAGACCTTTAACTCAAAAATCAAAAACCCTAATCTACTTAAGAAAAAAAAAAAAAAAAAACTAGGATGACATGGGAGTGAGTAAATTATCAGGAAATTTGAATTCAAATTTGAAAATGAACTAATCCTTTAAATTATGTCATTAATTACTCACCCTCATGTCGTTCCAAACCCATAAAACCTTCGTTCAACTTCAGAACACAAATTAAGATATTTTTGATGAAATCAGAGAGCTATCTGACCCTCCATAGACAGCAACGCAACTGAAATGTTCCCAGGTCCAGAAACGTAGTAAATACATCGGTAAAACAGTCCATGTGTGACATCAGTGGCTCAACTTCAGTTTTGCGATGCAACGAGAATAATATTTTTTTTTTTTTTGCGCAAAGAAAACAAAAATAACATCATATACTCAACCATTCTTCTCCCCGAATTACATCTTCCGCCATTTTAGAGTATTACAATGCATACACACGCTTTCCCCTAAACGTAAACAACACTTATTACGCAGATTACGTTCATGCGCGCGCTTTCCCCCCAAACGTAAACAACGCTGATTATGTCCAATATGTTCTTGGGTACTCTCCAAAATAGTGGAAGACATAACTCGGGGGAGAAGAACTGTTGAGTAAATTGTTATTTTTGTTTACTTTGCGAAAAAAAAAAAGTATTCTCGTAACATTGCAAAACTGAAGTTGAGCCACTGATGTCACACATGGACTGTTCTACCGATGTATTTACTATGTTTCTGAGTTTCATGTTGCTTTGCTGTCTATGTAGGGTCAGATAGCTCTCTGATTTCATCAAAATATCTTAATTTGTGTTCTGAAGATGAACAAAGGTCTTATGGGTTTGGAACGACATGAGGGTGAGTAATTCATGGCATAATTTTCATTTTGGGGTGAACTAACCCTTTAACTACTGCTTCATAAATGAATTGAGTATGCCATAGCTGTAAAATAACACACTATTATCTCTGACTACTGCGTTTTTGTATTGTTAGATCTTTAAGATCGAAAGGGAGGGTGAGTCCCAGCGTTTCCGCCCCTTCAAAGAATTACACAACCGGCAGCTGCTGTGGCACGGCTCCCGCACCACCAACTACGCTGGTATCCTGTCTCAGGGTCTGCGTATCGCTCCTCCTGAAGCTCCGGTGGTAAGTTTCTGCACCTTCATTGCCATCGGCTCCTTCTCTCTGAGAAAAAAAAAAAAAGCATGCAAAAACCTTTATTGATTAATAACTGTATTGGAGCAGTTTCTATCTTAAAGTGCACATGAAATGGAGAATCAAAATGTTCTTGATATTTACACAAATAAGAAAAAAAAAAACAATAGGACTGTACTCTAATCATATCTATTCTGGTTATGTGATTTTTAATACAGACAGGTTACATGTTTGGCAAAGGAGTTTACTTTGCTGACATGGTGTCGAAGAGTGCAAACTACTGCCACACATCCCAGGCTGATCCTGTTGGCCTCCTTCTGTTAGGAGAAGTTGCCCTCGGAAACATGTAAGAGATGCTCTTTTTGTCCTAGTTTCAAGATGACTACAGTTTAACAAGTTAATATACTAGAGTACTAAATTTGGGGTCAGTAAGATTTATTAGGGCTGCACAATTAATCAAATTTCTAATCGCGATTACAATTATGGATGCCACAATTACGTAATTGTTCAAAGCGGCAATTAATCGTTCAAAGTCCACTAATGTTTTTCTGTGTGCTTAAGATGCATTTCTTTCTTTCTGCATGTTATCATAAGAGTTTTTCCCCATTATTTTAATTTTAGTTTTAGTATAATATTATAATACCATTCATATTTTTACTTTTTTATCATTTAAAGAAGAAACCAATCTGATGTATAGTTGACATTTGAGGCTTAATACTATAGAAAAGCACTAAAAGAGTGATTTCAGCTTGTTTATTTTCATATAAAAATACAGCATGCAGTTGCATCAAACATTGGTATAAACATCATTCAATGAAAATTGTGATAATCGTAATTAATAATCGCAATTACAGTTTCAAGTGAATAATCGACAATTATGATTTTTGTCATAATCGTGCAGCCCTAAGATTTATATATATATATATATTTAAGATGTCTCATGCTCACCAAAGCTGCATTTATTTAATCAAAAATACACAAAAAACAGTAATATTGTAAAATATTATTACAATTTAAAAGAACTGCTTTCTATTTTAATATAGTTTAAAATATAATTTATTACTGTGATGGCAAACCTGAATTTTCCGAATTTCCAGAATTTCCTTCAGAAATCATTCTAATATACTGCTCGAGAAACATTTCTTATTATCAGTGTTGAAAATTGTTCTTAATATATTTGCGGAAGCCACACTATATTTTTCTTAAAAAGAACAGCGTTTACTTTACATAGCTTTTGTAGCTAGTTAGAAAATATGTTTAAAATGTCTTTTACTTTACTATTTTTTATTGTTACATTACTATTATTACTATTTGTATTAATTTCTTTCTTTTTTTACTGACCCCAAACTTTAGAACAGTAGTGAATGTCAATAATTGGGAATTAGTAAAAATATACGCAAAGTTTATTTGCAAAATGCTCTTTAATGATTCTTTGTTGTCGTTGTCTACTCTTAAGATCTGATTGTGATCTCTTTTTTTTTTTTTCTTCTACTCTAAGGCATGAACTGAAAAAGGCCTCACACATTACAAAGTTACCAAAGGGTAAACACAGTGTAAAAGGTAAGACAGCTCTTCATTCAGAAAGAGAACTTTTTTTTGTAGTTAAGCGTCCATAAGTTTCTGACAGAAATGTTTTTAACATGTTTTTTTTCTGTATGGGTTTGGGAAGGACTGCTCCAGACCCAAGAGCTACTGTATCTCTGAATGGAGTGGATGTTCCTCTGGGCAAAGGCATCAACACAAACGCTGAAGACACAAGTCTGCTCTACAACGAGTATCCTTTCTGCGTTTTCTGCATCGTTCATTTTCCTTCTTGCTGTTGTTTATCTGTAGTTTTAGGTAAATGTACATCTCAAATGTACACTGTCTTTCACATTTTCCCTTGACTCTAACTTTCCTCCAGGTACATTGTGTATGATATTGCTCAGGTTAACCTGAAATACCTGCTGAAGATTCGCTTCAACTACCAGACCTCCCTCTGGTGAGACAGCAGATGAGATCTGTCCAGGTGGACAGGCTTTTGGACGCCACTGAAGCCCACTGCTACAGCTTTAGCACCAAGACCAAGCAGCATATGGGTTGACAAACGATTAAATCAGTTCTCTAGCGCTTCGGCAGCACATTTTCTTTTGCTCTAATCTGTTAGTTTGGAGTTAAGTGGCTATATCTAAATCAGATCACAGCATTGTTGCAAATATGCAGGCTTCGGTACATAATCACAGAAATGATTGGACTTATCTGTGGAGATCTTGCTTATAAGCTACCATCGATGATAGGTATACAGTCTTCCATTTGATTCGTAGACTTTCTCTGTTTAAATAGTTTTGCTAAACCTGGAATCAGGTTAACGGTAACATTTTTGTTTGTCTTCTCAATATAAAAAAGAGAAAATGTCAGTTTTAGAAAAAATGTTGTAAGCTAGCAAATAGCCTGCCATAAGTGAGTAACCTTTTACTAGAATTGCCAATGTATGGACAGATGTTTTGTATGTTTAATCTACTTTCCCAGTTTTGTTTTTCTTTTTGACGTCCCTTATTAAAACGTACTTTGGCCAACTAACATGGCAATGAAAAGCTAAAAGCAATGGCTGCTGCTGTACTCATGCACCTGTAATCTTTTTTTGTTTTTTGGTAAACGTTTCTCCATTACGGTTTTGTGGACAAGAAGCTGTTCGCGTCCTGACAGATGTCTTTGCATCATAAATAAAAGTGTTTTTGTCTTATGTTTGAAGCTCATTTATTTGTCAGATGCTTCTGTTCAGTTTCACAAATAATAATTTGTGTATGAGACAATCCAGAGGAAATAAGTATGAATATATATATATATATATATATATATATATACACAAAAACTACGCTAGTTGTATGTTGGTGGATATTTGCACTAACTTTGTTAGAGTAATGAAGTAATCTACTTATAGCTATGGTCCTGTTGGAAGACCCACAGTAAAAATGTTTATATCTGCAGGAACTATAATAAATGTTTATAAATGTAGATCTAGATGAACAAAAAAGCACCATGGTACTATGGGTTACCAGTGTTGGGCTCGTTACTCAAAAAATGAAATGTATTACTCGTTGCTAGTTACTCCTTTTAAAAATAATATTATTTACATCCCCTGAACGGAAGCTTTTTCATATTCCAAGCTTGCCTCACTGGTCTTCACTGGCACTGACTTCATGTGTCTGGGAATCGTGAAAATTACGAAGATGAATCTAGGAATTGTTGATTTCAAATCAGTAGGAGTTGAGGCATCAAAAGTAACAAGCTGTTTTATGGATGGTAACTAATATTATTACTGAAATCTTATTAGTTACACTACTAGTTACTACAAAAAGTAATAACACTGGTTTTTACTGTCTCTCTGACACTCACAGCATTCATACTTTTATCTGTGGTTACTATGATTTTACAACAAATTAACTGTTTTCTGCCTTTTGACTTGAAGGCACAATTAAATAAAACTAAGTTTACGCCTTAATTTTAGGTTTTTAGTCAGATTATTTTAATATGAAAAAATGTAAGTCATCCTGAGGTGCCCTAAAGGGCCCCGGTCCCCTGGTTGTGAATCAGTGAACTATGGCAAACTTTCCCAGTCATGATGTATTTTAAGATTCTTATTTTGCATATCCGGGCTGTGCATGAAATTGAAAATATTTTAATAGTTTGTAAGCGCAGACTGTGGAGAGTTTGAACTGCCCTCTCCGTCCCACAATGCATCGCGGCACTCGGCCTTTGAAAAACCGGCGCGGCTAATTCAAGATGGCGGAGCTCGAGCAGCTGTTAGACGAGAGTGAGTAATAAAACTAACTCCTCACTAGACCTTTAGAACTCTCTTGCCGAGCTTGTGTACAGTTTAAAGGCGCTTTATAACACGTTTTGTTCGACATAAATTTCAAGTGTTTTTCATTGTTATGAGTGGTGTTAAAATAGACGCAAAGTTACTAGCGCTTGGGCTAACGAGCTAACAGTTAGCCTTCAGAGGCTACTACTATAAATAAATATCATACCTGAAGAGGTTTTCGCCTGGCAGTCCTTCCGTTATGCTTTATTTATAACTAAAACTGATCTTAGGGTTGAAAGCAGTAGCGTGGTGGTTATAATACGGACAGAGTGTAACTTTACAGGCATTTTAATGCTCGTAACTCGATGACAGCTGCAGGGTTTTGTTGTTCTTGTCAGTGTCAGTCTGAGAGTATACTAAAATACTCAACATATAATAAATAAACACTTTCCATATGTTCACAGCACTCTTGCTATGTTAAAAATACACTCTCTATATGATGTAATACCGGTGTCTAGATTTTATCTGGTTCATCACAATACATTTAAGGGGGTTTTCTTTCTTCGCTGACACAGATATGCTTTGTTTTTATTGCATTGGGATTGCAAAGGATGTAATTCCTCCTCTGTGATGTTCGGTTGTTTCTTATTGCTGTTACATTATAATTACTACTGTTAATATTTGCAACAATGGCACTACTGCAGTGTTTGCATTTTGAACCAGAGCAGTGATAAAAGACACACTGTAATATAGTCAGTACTATAAGCAGCTTATGGTTACAAAGAGATTAATTTGTGGTTTCTGAGTGGATCAGTCTGGTTAGTTATCCAAGTAAAAAAAAAAAAATTAAATAATAATTATATATAATTATATATATATATATATATATATATATAAAATATATACATATACAAAATATACAATATAAAAATCCATATGTAATTTAAAGTTGTAATAGGAACTGCGCAAAGCATTATTATTATGGAATTAAGCTTGTTATATTATCACCTTTAGTATCTTTGTGAAATGAGGTAAATATGAACTTAATTATGACCTATGCCTTTGCCCTAGGTGTGTTGCATAATTTTAAGATTTAGACTAGTGTTGTCACGGTACCAAAATTTCAGTATTCGGTACCGATACCAGTGAAAATCCACGGTTCTCGGTACCAAAGCAAAACACAAAAAAAATATAAAAAAAAAAAAAAAAAAAAAAAAAAAACTTATATCACTAAAAATAAAAGTCAAGTCAAGTCACCTTTATTTATATAGCGCTTTAAACAAAAAAGATTGCGTCAAAGCAACTGAACAACAATAATTAGGAAAACAGTGTCAATAATGCAAAATGACAGTTAAAGGCAGTTCATCATTGAATTCAGTGATGTCATCATGCAGCTCAGTTCAGTTTAAATAGTATCTGTGCAATCATTTGCAATCAAGTCAACGATATCGCTGTAAAACCAATGCCATTGTTTATACTTATTTACAATTGTGTTTAAAGTTTTTCTACAAGTAATATAATTATGAAAAACAGTAAACAAGTTTCACCCAAATTTAATTTGTCTTTTATGCTTTATGCTAACTTTCACAAATTCCGTGATTGTCCATATTAAATTTGTAAGTTTCATTTTCATGACTGGATTTTGAGATTCCGTCCGCGTTTTCTGCTTCGCGGAAATCATAGCGCTGTATGCATCAAGAACCGGGTTGACTGGGTACTCGGTACCACCGGTACTTAAAGAAACCTGGTACCATGACATTTTCATTTTTTTAGTACCGACTTGGTACCGAAGCACCGGGTCTTTTGACAACACTAATTTAGACGCTTAATCATACTTTACTTTTGAAAATGTTATGTTTTGATATATATATATATATATATATATATATATATATATATATATATATATATATATATATATATATATATCTATATCTATATCTATATGTATATATATATATATATATATATATATATATATATATATATATATATATATGTGTGTGTATCAAAGTAGCCCGTTGTTCATCAGTTGTTCTTTTGTCTCCAGGCTCTTCAGCTAAAGCCCTTGTCAGTTTAAGAGGTAGGTCAGTCTACTGTTTGTGACACCCACAACTGTTGCACTGTACATTGTCACAAAATGCTGAGTCTTTACATACTGCACTGTTGTTTTCTACAGAAGGAAGTTTGTCTAATTCTCTAAATGAAAAGAACAATTTACCAAAATCTCAGACCACCAGAGGACGGAGCGGTTACGTTTCTGTGGAAACGGTAAATTGTTATTATTGCTTCATACTTGTACTGTTTGCTGCAATTCCAGGTTGGCTTGCAATAGACCGTACCGCCATATTTAATTTTTGACGGGGATGAAAACAAAGCTGTAAGGGTACAGTACAGTGAGTACAATGTATTAAATGGATTGTACTGTTGTTTAAAAACATAGCGATTGTTCAAGTGATTAAATGTCTTACACACACACACACACACACAAAAAAAAAACTCCATAAAACAGAATGTAATTTATGAGTTGTTAAAATTATGTGATCTAGGACCCTTAAACAGCATTTGTCATTGTAAAGATGGTTTAACCATCAGAGCTTCCTTTTCCTATGCCTTAAATTCAATATGGTGCCTAACCTGACTAAGGTCTATGGTAGTAGTTTTGTCTCTGAATGTTTACAGTTCCTAAATGTCTCCTGTCTGCTTTGCCCTTCAGCCAACAAGGAGCTCAAAGAGGAGTCGACTGTCGTGTGAGGATGAGGAGCGGCCGCTCGCCTCCAGATCTCCCAGGAGGAGCCAGAGGGTCACCACAGTGCCTCAGGTGTGGGAGTTGTCCGAAGGATAGATTAATCTTTTGACATAAATATAATTGGTTTTGCAATATCTGAATGTTTGCCATTGCAGAAACTTACAAATGTCACAACACCAGACAAAAGGGCTTCACAGAAAATTGGACTGAGACTAAGAAACTTGCTCAAACTTCCCAAAGCACACAAATGGTGCATCTATGAATGGTTCTACTCAAATATTGACAGGTGTGTTCTGCAGACCTTATATTTTCAGTCACTTTGTGCAGTTTTATGCTGTTTATATTCATATTATTATATTTTAATAATTTTGAGTATTGGAAAACGAGAGTAGTGTCTGCCTTCCATAAATATAACATTGCATTTCCATTATTAATAGATCATTAATATAAATAGATCCAGTAAATGGGCTTAAATAGTCTGCTTGGCTGATTAATAAAAGTTTATTGCCCCTTGTATCAGTTCCAAAATCTTCTAATAGTCTTGTCATTTTATAATAAAAAAGTGTAATTTCAAATTTAGTGAATTCTAGGTAAATATTTTGTACATAGTATTATGTATGTGTCATTTGCTTTAAATTACATTAAGTATATATCAGCATTGTATTAGCATATTGCTAGACCGCTAATGTTTTATATATATATATATATATATATATATATATATATATAAAATTTATAAAAAAAAATTTTTTATATCTTTTCCATGTTCTTTAGGCCTTTATTTGAAGGAGACAATGACTTTTGCTTGTGTCTGAAGGAGTCTTTTCCCAATCTAAAGACCAGAAAGTTGACCAGAGTTGAATGGGGAACAATCAGAAGACTTATGGGCAAACCTCGAAGGTTAACTGTCTGATCACTTTTAACCTTACACAATAATAAATTCCCATAACATACTCATTATTTACAGTTATAATATGTATACGTATAGACTGGCACATAATAGATCGGTTAGAATGCCGATATCTTGGATTCAGATGTTTGGTCTTATGTGTCATATGTTTTTCAGATGTTCCTCAGCATTCTTCGCTGAAGAGCGAATGGCTCTGAAACAGAAGAGGCAGAAGATGCGTCTCCTGCAGCAGAGGAAAATCACAGATATGTCTCTATGCAAAGACCTGCCAGATGAGATCCCTTTGCCCTTGGTCATTGGCACCAAAGTCACAGGTGAGGATCTGATTATACACGTTTGATATCTGACACAATCAGCAGATATGTAAGGAGCAATTCAAAATAGACTTTGTTTTCAGATTGTGAGTTTAGTAAGAATGAACTTGATATTAGAGATATTGTAGTTTTCTAAGATTTTCGCTTAATGAAATGTTTTGAATGAAAATCTTTATCCTTTTATTCTTTAAACTGTAGCTCGTCTTAGGGGTGTCCATGATGGCCTGTTTACTGGTCAGATTGATGCAGTAGATACCAGTGCAGCAACGTATCGCGTGACCTTTGACAGAAATGGGCTCGGCACACACACTGTTCCTGACTACGAAGTGCTTGTAAGAAAATTGCTGTCTTGTCACAAATGGCCATTATAATTTTTGTGTTGTTTCTGTTCATAAAATGGTAAAGTGTCATTTGATTTGAATGACTAACACTGCCCAATGCTTTCTCTCCAGAGTAATGAACCTCATGAGACGATGCCCATATCTGCTTTTGCTCAGAAACAGAGGCCACCTCGTTTCCAGAACTTTCTGACCCCACCTCGGGGGTCCTATCCCGGCTCAACTCAGTCCATCTTAATGGTAAAATGAGACCGTCAAGTGTTTTTTTTTTTGAATGGGGTGGTTAACTGGCATGTCATTATCCTAATGTTTCTGAGATCTGTTCTGCTAGGATTGCAGGCAACAGAGACAAAACCACGCTAAATGCAAAGAATAAAATGCAGCAATGTGTGGTTTGTTCCAGCCACAGTTTTCTTTGGTAAACAACTGAGTATGCAATCATTTCAAGAGTCATTTAGAAACCAAACACTTGTTTAAAAAGACAAGCCTGTGTCATATTAATAATAGTGCATATTGTTGGGTCATGAATACATTTTAGTGTTTTATTTAAAGATGTTGGACTGTTTTACATTTATGACAATTTTGGGACTATGCAGGGTCACGCTTCATATTCAGTGTAAAATCTGGGTCCTAAAGCAAAACTAGTTGAGAACTACTGACATGATGTATAATAAATGTTCAGTAATAATTGCACCAAAATGTTCAGAAAAATAATCATAACCTCTTCTTGCTCTGTTCCCAGGATAATGACCCTCTGTTCAGTGAGTCCCCCTGGAGAAGTAAACTAACAGGAACTGATGGAGAGACACTGGGTGGATTTCCTGTTAAATTTCTTGTGCAAGTGGTGAGAATTGTCCTCGCTCATGTTGTCTGTTTACTTGGCATTCATTTTACACAGAATTTCAACATTTTGTTTTATTCTTCTGCTAGACACGCCTGTCCAAAATCCTCATGATTAAAAAAGAACACATAAAGCATTTGAAGGAGATGAACACAGAAGCTGAGAAGCTGGTAGGATTTAAAGTGCCTGACACCTGATATGGTGGTGTTTTTGTGCATGTTCATTTAGTAGTACACTGTAACTGTTTCCATTGTTTCCTCTGCAGAAGTCTTATTCCATGCCAATTGGGTTGGACTTGCAGAAGAGATATGCCACAACAGTCCTGGACCTGGAACAGCTTAATAAAGACCTCAACAAAGTCCTACATGAAGTACAGCAGTTTTGCTATGAGGTACAGTTTTTTCTAGACCTTCAGTTCTGGTTTTCCTCACAAAATCCTGGACATAAAACATGCATATAAATTCACTTTCACCCATGTCTCATTCACTTTCCATGGTCTTCTCTGTTCAGCTGGCTCCAGATCAGGGCATGCAGCCTGCAGATCAGCCCAGTGAGTTGCGACGGCGCTGTGAAGAAGAGTCTCAGGAAGTTGTGCGTCAGAGTAATGCATTGCCAGACGGAGAACAGCGTGTCCAGAGCCCCAGCCTCACCCAACTTGTCTCTCGTCTCACGGCACTCCTTCTACAGATCAGGGTACCACACTAAACTGTTTACTTGTGCATGTAGTTTACAAAAATATAGAATGTTTTTAAATTTTCTAAAGACAACATGCCTTATCACTATGGAAGTTTATTTTGACCATGGAATTTTTAAAAAATCAAAAAAGGTAATTGCGACTTTTTCCCCCCAGAATTTACATCTTGTAATTCATACTTTTCTTTGCCACAAAATAGAAAAAGTTATTGTGACTTTTTATCTGACAATTCTGAGTTCGTCTCACAATTCTGACATTTTTTTCCTTCTAATTTTGAGACAAATGGCCAAAATGTCCAAAGTTGCAATTACCTTTATTTTATTTTTTTGTTTCTCTGGCCGAAATAAGCATCCATACTAAAAAGCATGTACATAAAGTGCATACCAGGATCTTGTGACCTAGAACTACCATGATGAAGCTTGGTCAATACTAATTATTTAACAGTTTAGCCAAGTTGTTCATCCAGCTCTGTCAAGCACTTTCAAATGGCACAGTTTCACATGCACATGTACTTCACATTTCTCTGCTTATTTAATGCAGTGTTTGGCCGAAGGGGGAGACCTGAATTCATTTGAATTCAAATCACTCACAGACTCTCTGAACGACATAAAGAGCTCAATAGATGACTCCAACCTCAGGTAATATATATTTGCTTTCATTTCTCTTGTTTTTCCTGCATTCATATTACATAGTTTTTATTTTTCCCATTTTAAAAGTTCTAGTCGCGCTGTGGAATGAATTAATCATCTACAATACTCCCTCTTCTGCAGTTGTTTTCAGGATAATGTGGAGATCCATGTAGCACATATACAGAGCGGTCTGAGCCAGCTGGGTAACCTCCATGCTTTCTCTGCCAACAACACCAACAGAACGTGACTGAAATAAACTTGCACCCCTCCCGGGAATCCAATCTCAAATACGGACAGCAACTCACCTCTTCAGTTCACCACTTTGTTCTTTTGTGTTCATTCTGTTTGAAAGGTCAGAATGTGCGTTCAGTAACTGTACCTGCAGAAGTAGTGCTAAAATCCCCTGCCCGAAGACACAAGAGTTGTCTGAAGATGTTCAACTAGCTTGCAAAAAAAAAAGTAGAGTGTGAAGTTTTGTAGATGTAACTGTTTTACGATATTTCAGATGTTGCTCACACTCAATTTGATATTTAAGTTTCCCAATATTTTTATTATTATTGGTGGTTTCCAACTAGGGTGACACTCTTTATTGGTGCAGTCTGTTTGTTTGTTTGACTGAAACTGTTTTGTGTAATTTTATTTCCTCTGTCTCTTTCTCGAAGTGCGTAACTTTGAGTGTCCTGAGAGATGAGGTACTGTTCTGTCTGTTTTAAACTGTTCTGTATGTTTTAAATATGTACATTGTAGATAACTGTACAGTTCACTCAAACTATATCAATAAATCAATCATATATATATAGGGTAATGTGGACATTTTTTGACTTGCCAGATTTAGGTATTTTTGCAAATCATCCAATCTGTTTATACAAGTCCTATAATAGACAGCTGTGTGGAATGAAACAGTTTGTCTTGTCCTAAGAAAAAGAAATAATCAACCAAATGCCCCACCGGTGTATGTTTTAAAAGCGTTAGTTTTCTGTGGGGTTCTTTTTTAACCTGTAAGTGTATGCATGATACAAACGTTTGTAAATAAATTGATTTCTATTATCTTGATAAAGGCTCAGAGTCTGTATTTTGATGTTTTATAAAAAAAAACAAAAAATTTATTAGAAATGTAGAATGTCTCCTTTTACACCCACATTGTGTGATAATCACACATAACAATATACAATAATATTTGAAATATACAATAAATATCTGATTTTCAAACCTAAGATGTTCTTCAAAGCTTCAGATGAATTCTGTAAGTGTTAAAAAAGCTAAATAAACCCATTAAAACCAGACATGGCTTCTCTTTCCCAATCCGAGTCGGAATCTGAGAACTCGACGGCTTCGCTTGCTCTAATGGGAGAGAATGTTCCAAAACTTCCTGGCTGGACCTTTACTGGCATGTTTTGGACAGAACAGGCGATGTGTTTGGGGGATGATGAAGACATCATGAAGTTATTCTGTGATGGGAGAGGTGGAATAACAACCTTCATCTCTGGCCCAATGGTCTTGTTTGGAGGGAAGTTATCATATTCCACCAAAAACTGCTTCATTGTAGATTTAGCATGGCTTGTGTTCATAAACTGCCCGTGTCCCTTCGGATACTGCTGTGCGTAATTGCGTGGCACCACGACACTCAGGTGATCTGTTTTGATCTGGTTCTCCTCGGTTCTGCTGAACATGCATGGGATCGTGGTTGGGTTGTACACGTCACCTTTCATGGTGCAGATCTTCTCATCTGAAGAGTTGAACAGCTGTTGACTGAAGCTGTCCATCGTGGCAAAGTTCGGCAGTCTTTGTGTCTCCAGGCCAGTGTGATTCTGATGTGCTGTAAACTGGTTCATAAGGAGACCGTTGGGGATCAGGACATTTCCACTGGTCTTATTTGAAACAGGAGTTCCCACCTGGCGCCGTGACTTGGCTCGCCGGTTCTGGAACCACACCTGAATAGAAAATTAACACTGGTTTAGAAACCTGATGCCATTATCTACTACATATTCAGTTTTATGGCAAACGAGTAAACAATAAAACCACACTGGTAAGTTGTTATATGGTATAATTTAAAACAAAATATTTTATTTTTCATGTTTACATGCTCCTACAGTTTTCACTTAAGACAGGCTTCATATGGCTAATTGTAAATACATATCAAAATGTTATATATATATATATATATATATATATATATATATATTTAATATCTTTAATATTAAGCAGGTCTTTTTCGGAGGAACATTACAGACAGAAATCTCACCTGAATTCTCGACTCTGGCAAGCCGGTCAGTGCCTCAAGTTTCTCCCTTAAATAAATATCAGGGTATTTGGTGTCCAGGTAGACTTTCTCCAAGACGTCAATCTGCTGCTGCGTGAAGTTGGTGCGTTTTCTGCGGTGCGTAAAGAAGCTCGCGCTCTCTGCTCTGGAGGCGCCATTGAGGAACTTCATCCTGTCTTGAGCTGCGTAATCTGATGAGAAAATGAGTAAAAAATATTTAAGTTAGACGCATTGATTACTTAGTTCCTTTAAAATGCATTTCAAGAGAGAATACTGCGTAAACACCCACCTGTTGTGTGCATGTTAGTCCTCTTTTCCAAATCTGCTGTTGGAAACAGCTGGAACTGTTTTAAGTGTCCATTCCCAAGGTTGCCATGCACGACTGCCATTGTGACCAAATCCTACTGGTGTTCAGCTTGGAATGATCGGACTTCTCTTCGAGTGGCATTAAATATCCATTCAGCCAGCCTTCCGTCAGAGGTGATCAAAGTGAGCTGAGTGGCGGAGGACGCAGGTGTGAATATTTGACATTCGTGGCCCATTTGCATCTGTAAAAGGTTCGTGTGTGACTTTAATGGGATCTCCACCCGAATACACATGACTTGAAAAAACATGTACGTGTATTGTTGGGTTGAGATGTTTTCCTGATCAGTCGCTCAGATCAGTTTGCAGCCTTGCACTTCCTGCAGACTGCTCACCTGAGCACAAGATTTATAGGCTACAAGATCTTAGGAATGCATTTCTCTCAATATATTTTTGAAGTATATGAAACATCATGAACATGTCATTTGTGTAAAAAGGCATACAATAGTAAAAATTGGTATTTTCACAAATTAAATTAGATTGTTTTTTATATTAGCAGAAAATTTAAATGTAGAAAATGCTGATAATTGAATAAATATTTTATATACATATGAAATATGAGCATTTCCAACTAAATATGTTAATATAAATTAAGTCATTGTATAATGTAATTTGTGTAAAAAAAAATCATAAAATTATAAAAATCAGTATCCTCAGAAAATATATATTTTTAATGCTTTGTGTTTTTATATTAGCAGAGATTTTATAAATGTAGTAAAAGTTTTATAATTGCATTCATATTTTATATACATACACAATAAAACATCATGAGCATTTCTAACCAAATATGGTTGTGATGGAAAATATGCCACTGATGTAATCTGAGTTAAAAAAAAAAAAAAAAAAAAAAAATCATTAAATTATTAAATCATTGTCTTTTTACAAAAATACATTTTATATTAGCAAAGATACATTTTTATATTTAAATTCATATTTTAAGATTAAAAGAATGAAAAAACAAGTTTAAAATTTAAAATCTAATTTTAGTAAAGAGCAACCCCTTGGACATAAAGGTCTCTATAGTCAAAGTTGTGGTATTTTAAAATTATTTATTCTAGAAGCAATTTATAATGTTTCTTTTTAGCATTGATTGATTGTTTTGAATAGAATGGAACAAGCATATGCCTGCCATAGATAAATCTGGCCCAGTGGCCTGCTGACTGAATTTGAACCCTTAATAAGAGAAAAACTTGTAAGGTTCATGTAAAGGCTTCATGTAACCTGACAAAGATTCAGAGAGGTTTTCTTCACACAGACAATACATTCAGAATCCAGTCTGTCTGTGTTCTTTGTCCCGTCTGCAATTTGCACTTTAGACCTAGCGAAATGACATTTTACTCCACTGAACATTTTTGTGTGGTTGAAATAACTACAAACTAAACTGAAGAAAACACATTTTGCAGCCCCTTTGCAATAATGCACTCCTTTAATCCTCTTTTGACTCGTTTTAAATGAACAGTTTTAACTTTGATCAGATCCAAGACCACAATGATTAACTCACCTATTCACAAATATCACCATCTGGAAACATCAAACATAAGGTCGTGTCTTTTGATGGAGCCAACTGTAGAAGCTAATGATCAGCCGTTAACACATCAGCTGCCATCTTTGATAGACAAAGCTTTCTCACCTCCAAAATACCGCCATAGACAGAGGGATTAGTGAGGGACATTTTGCTCCTGATGTCAAAAAGTTGTTGACATCATTTGTCTAGACATTTGTCTAGAGTTCTTCCTTCGCTCTTACTTTTTTAAAAATGTAAAAAAAAAAAAAAAAAAAAATAGACAGCAGAAAGAATGGTAAAAAAATATATATATAAAGTGAAGAATATCAAATAGCATTTAAAGGTTTGTTTTTGTTTTAATATGTTTTATCCTTAAAAAGTAACACTTTTTAATGAACCTAAAAAGGTCTTTAGTCTTTTCTTTTTCTTTTATATTCAAACTACTGTGATGCAACAATGCAAACCCACAAATAAACATTATTTCTCTTTATTTCCCTTCATGAGAATGTTCTTATGCCATATTTTAATCTTGGAACAATCTGTGAACAAATTCCATGCAAGTACAGCCATTCTTGGCCAGTAAAATCCAACATCAATGATTTCATCAAAGCACAATGTGTGGCATTAGGCTAACTAATGTGCAATCAGCATAAAAAAAAAAAAGTGGAACTTAGTCATTTTCCAAAATTGCAATATGACTTGATGAAGGATCTAATCTGAGGATTTTCTGTCCTGTGATGCCTGTATATTATATATATATATATATATATATATATATATATATATATATATATATATATATATATATATATATAAATAACCCTCCCATTGTAGAAAAAAATTACAACACTTGTTTACACACTAAAATGTAGCATAACATTTTTTTGTCATGGAACATATTTACAATATGAATATCCCAGCATGATAAAATCACATGTTGGTTGCCTACAAGACGGTTTGGGAGTATTTCACTTATATACTTATGAGAACCAGTAGCTTTTAAAGAGTAGAGTAAAGAAGAAAACACTTCAGTATGAATGCACAAGCCTGCAGTGATTACAGCAGATGCTATCAGAGGCGTGTCTGAAAAGGGTGTTTTATTCAGCTCTGACTAATGATTTCCTTTTGTATTCACTCTGCTTCCTAAGCTTTTATTCCCTGATAATGTCCCTTCACCCCACAGACAAGCTTTTCTGTTCCAATCTGCATCATTATATCTAAGACTTCACAAGAAATGTGAGCTGATCCACAAACATTTAGCTGTTCGTGAGAGAATTACAGTTGTTGAGTGCTTGATATTGCTCAGTTAAAATCACATAAAATATCAATCACTACTTCTGACCATGGTCTTTTCTGCATTTCTTAAATATCAGTACATGTTTCAAGACTGATTTGAAATGGTAAGAAAGATCATTTTATACAATAAACAAATACATATACACAGCACCCAAAAATAAAAGGGACATTATGTGGAATAGGAAGTAGAAGTGTTACTGTCATAAGTCTGGCACCCAGACCACGGCAAAGATAAGTGCAGAAGTGTGAAGCTCTCCACCCCCAACACATACAAAATAATCTGCTTCACCTTTGAAGGAACCATTTAATCCTCTCCAAAATCCCAGTTTTACCATATTTTGAAGTTATTCCCCTTTGCATTAAGTATAACAGGAACACCCACAAAAACAGGAAAAACTGTAGCTTATGATAACGTAAAGAAAAAGAGAATAATTGTTGCATGATTGTTAGTAAAAAAAAAAAAAAAATTTGGGTAAAACACTGCAGCAAAACTAACCTATTTACATGTCGAAGTTGCTCAAACCTTTTACTTATGGTTTGCTTCCACACAGTGAAAATGCATGATTACTGCTGGCAAGCTGAGTTGGAATAATAATAATAATAATAATAATAATAATAATAAAAACTACTGCTCTAAAGTGTGGGCAAGATTTTATATTTTCATTCTCAGAAAAAAATAAAAAAATAAAATATAGATAGATATAAAAAGTTGTTACTAGGGCAGTACCTTTGAAATTTACATTTGTACCTTATTTACCCTTGAAGTCTGCATATACATTAAAAGTACATTATAGTACCTAAAGGATGATTTCAATTTGCCTGTGGCCATACGGAGGCCAAGCATTTTGGAAAAAGGATGGATGGATGTTTTCTATTTGGATATATGTTAAAATGAATTTTTGGCATCATTACTCCAGTCTTTAGCATCACATGACAATATGATGATTTGCTTTCTAATATGCAGAGAAACATTTCTTGTCAATGTTGAAAACATTTGTTGTGCTTAATAGTTTTGTCGAAACTGTTATACTTTTAAAAATTTTTTTTTTTTTTTGCCTCTTTTGGTAAGAATCTTATGAAACAGAGCTGTGCCATCGTTCCAAGAGCTCAAAGAGCTTAAAACGTAACACTTCTTTTTGCCCCCATTTTTCATGAGCTGAACTCAAAGATCGAAGACTTTTTCGATGTACACAAAGGTCCCATTTCTCTCAAATATTGTTCACAAATCTTTCTAAATCTGTGTTAGTGAGCACTTCTCCTTTGCCGAGATAATCCATCCACCTCCAGGTGTGGCATATCAAGATGCTGATTAGACAGTATGATTATTGCACAGGTGTGCCTTAGGCTGGCCACAATAATAGGCCACTCTACAATGTGCAGTTTTATCGCACAGCATAATGCCACAGATGACTTAAGTTTTGAGGGAGCGTGCAACTGGCCTGCTGACTGCAGGAATGTCCACCAGAGCTGTTGCCCTGGAATTGAATGTTCATTTCTGTAAAGAATTTCTGCACAAACTCTCAGAAACCGTCTCAGGGAAGCTCATCTGCATGCTCGTTGTCCTCATCAGGGTCTCGACCGGGCAGGCGTATATTATGGACAACGAACACAGGTGCATTTTATTGATGCCATTTTGAATATGCAGAGATACCGTGACGAGATCCTGAGGCCCATTGTTGTGCCATTCATCCACAACCATCACCTCATGTTGCAAAGATCTGTACACAATCCCTGGGAGCTGAAAACATCCCAGTTCTTGCATGGCCAGCATACTCACCGGACATGTCACCCATTGAGCATGTGTGGGATGCTCTGGACCGGCGTATACGACAGCATGTTCCAGTTCCTGCCAATATCCAGCAACTTCGCACAGCCATTTAAGAGGAGTGGACCAACATCCCACAGGCCACAATCAACAACTTGATCAACTCTACGTGATTTGTCCAACAACATCACGCAAATGGTGGTCACACCAGATACTGACTAGATTTTCCACCCACCCCGGACACCCCAAGTAAAACAAAACTGCACATTTTAGAGTGGCCTTTTATTTTGGCCAGCCTAAGGCACACCTGTGCAATCATGCCGTCTAATCAGCATCTTGATATGCCACACCTGTGAGGTGGATGGTTTATCTCGGCAAAGGAGAAGTGCTCACTAACACAGATTTACACCGATTTGTGAACAATGAGACTGTATATTGACATCTAGCAGCAAGATTACTTCAGTTTGTGAAGTATAGCCTAGAACATACAACAATAGGATTCAAAATAGGGATGAAACTGATAAACTTCAACGTTACTGTAGGAGTAGATAACTTGGTTTTTCCATTCACTTGTAGATTAATGGTGTTTGATGGTAACTAATGTGCAAAAGCTGTTTTTGAAGGTGTATAGCAAAGACAAGTTTAAGAAAAAAGCAAAGATGAACTGCAAAAACTAAAAGCCACTGCCATCAGAAAGTGTGTAAATGCCACACAGTCTACTGGACCAGAGTTTAACTTCCCAAACTAAAAGCACTGTGACCTTACGCAGAGGCTGCTCACCTGTACTCAAGCTCATAAAAAGCAGTTTACAAGCACCTGACAAATTGCAGGACATGCCAAGATAAGTCGTTTTGAACGAGACTTTTATTAAGACTAAGAACCAAAACAGACTAAGAGCTTGAGAGCATTATTTTTCTTGATGACAGCTGAACTCTCTGGGACTGGACATTAGTTGTCTCTCTTCGTACTTGGAGGAGAGAAAAAAAAAATAATTACCTTAAACACCAACAAAATTACAGAACAGCTGGTAATTAGAATGTGTGCAAGCTTTAAGTAAATAAATACATAGTCACAGTGGGCATACCTTTCTTTCCAGTTTTTAAAGGCATGGGAGATGGACAGTGTCTCTTGCAGATTCCATCACTCTCATCACAAAGCACAGCATCACAGTGTACAAAAATCTGGGGAGAGTAGTAGTCAATGATATGCCCTAAATGCACAATGTCTCAGATGAAATAAAATTACCTGATCTTGAAGTACGACATCATTCTGCACAAAAGTAAACATCTTGATTTCAAAGTGCTTTACATGCGATGGGAACTGAATGCTGTTAGGGGCAACAGGGTGGAAAACGGTCTCGTAACCATCAGCCAGATTCACACAGCTGTTGAGATCAGACAAATTGGATTAAAAAAGGCAGTTCCTAAAATAGGAGTGGTCAGTAATGTTTAATAGGCGAGGCTTGGTCACAAGTTTATATACACTTTGCAGTATTTGCAGATTTTAATAAAATAAGAGGGATCATACAAAACTTTAGTACTTACCAGAATAAGATATTTCATACAAGACATTTACATTGCCCACAAAAAAATGACCCAGTTTAAAAAAAATAAATAAATAAATTAATTAAAAAAAAAAAAAAAAAAAAAAAAAAAAAAAAAAAAAAAAGTCACATGCAATTGATTCTTATACTGTGTTGTTAGCTGGAAGTTCACATTTTATTTTGCCTAAAAAAAAATAAAACCAAAAAAAAAAATAAAACCTTTTAGTACTGCCCTTTAGAAGCTACAGAAGATACTTGCATGTTTCCCAGAAGACAAAAGTTAAAATTCAAAGTTTTCACCTCCAGGCTCTTATTGCATCAGGTTTCTTTCTGTAGCATCAGTGAGCGTTTCCTTTTGAAAATAGCTGTGTACGAGTCCCTCAGTTGTCCTCCATGTGAAAAGACAGATCTCAATCATAGTCATTGTTGGAAAGGGTTCAAATATGCAAAAGATGCTAGAAAACCAAAGAACTGACCTGAAGTATTTTTCTGAAGATCAGCGGGCAGTTCAACTGTCCAGGACAAACAAGGGACTCATGAACAACTAATCACACACACACAGAAAAGTGGTGGATCCTCCAGGCAACACAGTCTTAAGAAATCAAGCCTATGTAAACTTTTGAACTGTGTCAGTTTCATAAATTTATCCATTCTCTCTTGTGGACTGTATGTAAACATCTTTATGTGAAATCTGCAGATACTGCAAACTGTATGTAAACTTTGGCCACAACTGTATGCATGTATTGTATTGAGACACACAGTGTTTAAATTATTACCCATCCACTATCAAGTCCCATCGTGGAGTAGAGTTCCGGTCTTCTTTCAGAGTGGCCCAACAATTCTCCAAGACTAGCTCTATCTGAGGATCAGTGGACGTAAGCAGCACCACCTCAAAGAACAGAGGACTTCTTAAGTACTTTACAACTGGGTAATCCTCCTCTGCATAGAAATGATTATAAGAGCCATCTGGGTGGAGGGAGAAGAAAAAGCAACACGATTCACAAAGAGCACTTATCTGAAGTTTCCCTGCCATATTTAATAGTCCAAGAACTCCTTTTCTACCCAATATATATCATTGTTGATTTTAGGTGATCTGATCACAAATGATCAAAGTATAACCTGCTCCAACAGAATCAAACCATTGTGGAAGATCTCGTAAATTACAGCATTTTAGCATACCCCAAGCAAGTCTCAGTACAACTCGCAGCTCTCCAAAACCAGTCTCTGGTAGGGGTTCATTTTCCCGCGGCTTTGTGAAGAATGCAATCGTCTGGGTATCATTTAACGTGTAAAAGCATGACATGGTAATGCTAACAAGGAGAAAGAGTGCACTGTAAAGTTAAGACATCCATTAGCATGCATGTACACCAATTCCAACGGATTCCATCTCACCGATACTCTGGATCTGGACGACTAGTAGGTACTCCTTTTTTACTCAGCTGGTAAACTGGCAGCCCGTTATCCAAAGTGATTTCATTTTGATACGTCACAACGCCATCATAGAACTGAGGGAGAGACAAGAGCCTAAGATGGTGAGCATTTAATACAAGTACAACTAAAACATCACTCCATACCGTTCTAGTGGTTCCACAACTGTTTGCTTCAAAAGAGAAGTAGGCGAAGCGATCGTTGCTGAATTTGGGTCCACATGAAGGATCCCTCAGGGTAAGCTGACGAGGGATAAGCTGGGGTACAGATTCTACCTT
This sequence comes from Cyprinus carpio, assembly GCF_018340385.1. Classification (NCBI taxonomy): domain Eukaryota; kingdom Metazoa; phylum Chordata; class Actinopteri; order Cypriniformes; family Cyprinidae; genus Cyprinus; species Cyprinus carpio. The sequence continues at coordinate 25,185,881 of NC_056591.1, read as the reverse complement.
CACTGCAAGGGCTGACATGGTGCCATTGCTAAAACACTCTGGAAAGGTCAAGCCAAAACAATTACTTCTCTAGGTCAGTGGTTCTCAATTCCAGTCCTCACGTACCACCACTCTGCATTTTTTGTATGTCTCTTAAACACCCAATTCAGATAACCAGCTTGTTAGAAGAGAGCTCCATGCATGATTGACATGGTCCCTACAGTGTTCTTTGCTCCCTACTCCCTAAACATGGGAAATCCATTGAAGTTTACTTTAGAACATTCACAGATTTGCACCACGCCATGGCCTGCAGCATATTCTCACACAGATGAAAGAGAAGTGTGACAATATGCCCCTGTAAATAGGTACAATTTAAAGGGGTCATGACGTTGCTAAAAAGAACATTGTGTATATGGTGTAATGCAATGCGTTTATGCAGTTTAAAGTTCAAAAAACATTTTCCACAATGTACATTGTTTCTCCTATATGCCCGCCTTTCTGAAACGAGATTTTTACAAAGCTCATTGTTCTGAAAAGCGAGGTGTGCTCTGATTGGCCAGCTATACAGTTGGTTGTGATTGGTCGAATACCTCAAGCATGTGACGGAAAAGTTACACCCCTTACCATTCCGTGTCCCGGCGCAATAAGACAAAAACAATAAAATCTATTACAAATTACAAATTCGTTGATTCCAGTGGGGACAAAATTACAATGAGTTATACCTTCTTTTTACATGTTGCACAGCATGCTGTGTAAACATAAAACCATGTCTCCATTTGTGATCAGAGAAACGACAAACAACAAGCAGTACTCTACACTGCTCAAAACTCACGTTTGAATCAGTGGCAAATTCTTTAAATATGAAAACATACTTACAGAGTCAGAAGCGCCAGACTGTCCTTGAAAAGTTGGAATTGCCCCACTTTAATGAAACACACCGAACTGTAGGCTACTCTGCCAGGAAACGGTCTTCGTCCTCCGTAAAATGCGCTGCACACATCTGAATATTTGGGTTGAACTGTTCCAGAACAGTGTTGTAAATACAACTTAACCACAGATTTCTAGCGGTGTCCTCTTTTAGAAGGCCAAAGTATTTTCGTTATCACAATGAAACACAGCGTCTCCACAACATGGCAGCGAGAATAAAAAGTTATGCCTTCTTTCTTTGCAAAAACATTTTTTGCGGCGTTATGCAAATCTTCCTATATAGTGACATAGACATGTGGGGGCGTGTTCGAACGGGCCATTTTAGGAGGGCATGGTTGACTCTTAATTTTTATAAAGAATGTTTCTTTGGATTTAAGACTTTAGACTTTGCAACTTTACAGATCTTTATGCACCAAGAGTGCGTAACACTCCAAAGAGAAAGAATTTTCTTTTTTTTTTTTTTTTTTTTTTTTTTTTTAAAATCGCATCATATGACCCCTTTAAATTTACATCTCGCACGCTTGAATGCCCTTTGAATGGAACACATACATTCCCTTCGAACTAGAATCATGGCAGAATATCCTGTGAAGTCAGCTTCATAGGTCAAATAGAAGAGATGTCTGAAGTGATAAGAGATGCATACAAAATGTGCAGAGTGGTGGTTCACGAGGACTGAAATGGAGACCCACTACTCTAGGCCCAATGCCAAGGCCTGCTAAAAGCATTAATAACTTCAGCTTGAAAGAACATACCAGTCATGGTCATGGGAAAATTGCAAGCCAAGGAGAAGTCACTTAGTGTCCATTTTTTCGTGGGCTCCCACAGTAGCACATCAATCCGAGCCCTCAAGGATGACGCATACATCAGCTGAAAATTAAGAGACATTTAAAATTAATACAATGTCTACACACAAAAAAATAAAAATAAATGGGAAGTCATACCTCGAACACAACATCAGATGCAAGGAAAGGCATTGCTAAGCTAATATGAGTGTCATTCTCCTTTACACCATACTCGGCTCTCCGGTCTGGAGTCATGTCATGCGTACCAATCATAATATTAAAGTTTTTGCCCAGGTTTCCAAGTGAAATCATGATGTGGAACTTTTCCTCATCACAGGCTCCAGTCACAGTTGGGAGAACTGGGGAAATGATCCATTGACAGTGACATTAAACCCTTGTGAATGGGAGGGGTGGGGGTCTGACATCCTAATTAGCAGTGTCAGCACTTACTGACATCTTGAAGGGTTACATCGACAGAGGAAGTGTAGGAGAATGGAGTGTATTCAGGCAGGACCATAAAACCGTAGCTGAAGCGAAGAGTATAAACTCTAACAACCACATCAACTTGCTGCAATGTAAAATGCAGATCAGAAGCAGCAATAACAAAAGTTTCACTAAAACGACATTAGACACTCACAGTTCTCTCAACAAAACTGTCAGAGAAGGGGACTTGAAGTCTAAACGCCTTGGAGCCATTTTGAAAGCGTTGTTCCTGTATGTTGATCCCCCTTGCATTGGCCTCTGCCACAGTAAGGACTCCAGTGGAAAAAGTTATGTTCACCAACTCAATGTCATAAAAGAAAGGTCCCAAGAATACATCAAACATCCTTTGGTCCACAACAGTGACTAAAAGGGAACAGAAGTCATCAAGTTGCAAGCCATTTAAAAAAAATAATTAAATCCTTGGACTGTGAAAGAACACTCACGGTCAACAAAGTGGGGCGGACTAGGCATAAAAGGGGTCTTGATGGGGAAGAGGACTTTGTATCTAGTAGTATCCATGCCTCCGTCACTCCACAGTAACTCCAGCATTGGCTCAATGTTATACGTGATGCGGTACTGGTTATTTACAACATGACTCTACGACAGAATATAACCATTAGGTTTAGCACAAGACTTTAAGTTGTCAAATTAAAGCGAGAAACCAAACCTTGTAGTAGCCATCTGGTCCACCGATAGGTATTTTCATTACAATTAAATCATCCACTATGGTCAAATAATAGCCTCTAGTTTCCATTTGCAAAGAATCTATCTTCTTTCCATCTATCCCCATGAACACCTCAAGGAGACTGGTTGCTCTAGAACTCATTAGTGGATTAATTCGGGGGAAGTTCCAGGTGATCATCTCATCCGTAAAAGAAAGCCCACCTGTAAGTGAAGCAATAGATCAGGGTTTTTCCATTGTGGTCTTGGAGACCCACTTACCTGCAGTAGTAACACCACATCTGACTGTGATTGGAGTGAACCCAAAGAGCTTTTAAAGTTAATTATAATACATTTAATTACAACTAAACTCTGTATGGAAAAGTTGCTCTCCAGGACAAGGAATGAAGAACCCTGCAAATACTGTCAAATGCTATTGGAGTAGTGTCACATACCAGTTGGACATGCAGCAACAGTATCTAACATGGTTACAGACCACTCTTTCTTGAAGTAGGTGGTCACCCTGATGACTTTCATTGGCACGCCATTCACCTGTTACAGCAGATACAACATTGGTTCAAGAACACTTCTAAAGGAAGCACCACATTTTCTATACTCACAGTTTCCACATAGGTCTCCGGCATGTCGTAACCGCTTCGTAGCACCAATCGAGACCTAGTTGTTGTTATGCTATATCCTGTCTTCAGGGCATCCTCCAACACCATAGCTTTTTGTTTAGGAGTGAAAAACACCATTCTCCAGATGTTGTATCTAGAGGTAATGGCCTGGAAGGCAGTGGACAGAGCTTGTTTGATCAAGCGGCATGTGCAGAGCAGACTCAAAAAAAAAAAAAAAAAAAAAAAAAAAAAAAAAAAAAAAAAAACACACTGTACCTCAGTAACCGTATCGGCCCACTGTTCACCAAAGTTTTTTGCTCTGGGCAGCTTAAGTGGACTACGCAAAGCTGTAATTTCCTCTGGCAATCGGTTAACGGAAACTTGGAGAAACCATTGTTAGGACATCTAAAAAAAAAAAAAAAAAAAAAAAAAAAAAAAAAAAAACACACTATTCCTTGATGTTTGTGTGGTGTAAGTGAGCCTAGGTTTTACCTCCATGTAATTCTGAGTGCAAAGAACTTCACGGGGGGCCCATTGGTCATAGTTACAGGTCTTCTCCACCTCAAAGACTTCTTGTTCCGCTTTGACACCACGCACCCGGACGCGCATGTCAACATCAAACACAGCATCATCCTGAATGCAGAAACAGCTACTGAAGTGAAAAACAGCAGGATATGGCAACTGTTTAAACTCAGAGAGCCAGTTACCTCATTCCCTGCAAAACAGTTGAGGAGAGATGCAAAGACTTTGTAGTTACCCCAGGGATCAGAGTCTATATAAAAGCCACATTTAGCAGCTAGGCTTGGAGTTAAAGGTTCAATTTGGGAGCCATCTGAAAAGGAAAAAGGCCAAGGTTATAACAAATATAGATTACGATCATCTTTCTTGCAAACATAACTAATTGCAGGTAACTTACTGACAGCATCAAATTCAACTTGATTTCCAAACGCTAGAGATTTATCTATAGTTAGCCTCATATAACTTCCCAGACAATCGGTCTTCAAGCCGGTTCCTGAAAGAAACAGAATTTAGACAAAACAGAGGAAACCAAACATTACTGGCAAATGTGGCCCACTACACCTAAATTAGTACACACATGCATAAACAAAAACCTACCCTGGTTAAAAGTCTGTGCTGGCACCACATTGAAACTCTTCTGTGTTGACAGGACATTGAAATTCTTCTGTGCCACAACCATAACCATCAACAGCCAAAAAGTACTGAAAGAGAATGAAAACAAATGTAAAAAAATAAATAAATAAATAAATAAACCCACAAACAAAAAATTTAAACTCAGAACCTAACTTACCAAATCCCAAAAAACCATGTCATCCTTGCTCAGAAACAAGTCTCTATTTTTAGGTGGTCAAGATCTATAGAAACCACCACAAGAATATAAATCCTTCTAATGCAAAAGCTCAAAAAAATGTGCTTTCTGAAAGGAATTGTATGAATCGTCTATCTCTTGTGCTCAGGTGATGCTAGTCATCAACTAAAGAGCAGGTGTCATGAATTAACTATTATCCTGCAGTATTTAGAGGGAGGAATTTCTCAGTGAAAGCTGGGCTCTACCAATGATCATTGCAATAAAAATGTAGTATTTCTAGGAATGGTATAAAGTGTTGGTTACTAAGAAGGTTGAATACATGGTAGAGAGTAGCACAGTTCACATTGTTGCAAGTGATACAGTAAACCACGCGGGATTGTGACTGGAGCGCTGATGGAAGGAAGTAGCGTAGATTCCGAAAGTGATCCGGAAATGGAGGATGTGGATAGTGGAGGCAGTGAGAATGAAAGTAGTAAGTGGAGTGTAGTAGAAAATCGGAAAAGAAAGAAAAATTGGGACTCGGGCAGTGAGAAAGGAAATCTCCAGGCTAGAAGAAGGAAAGAGGAGTATAAGGTACTGTTTAAGTTTGTTGATTCGGTAAATGCAATTAATCCGTTGAAGCTGACGAAAACATTGAAAGAAACGATAGGGACGGTTGAAAGCATTAAGACTTTGAGGGATGGCAATCTGATGCTGTTTTGTAAAGACAGTAGGCAGCAAAAAATCAGCTCTGGGTATAAAATCAATGATTGGACATAAGGTGATATGCTCGATACCAGAAGAAAAGAATTGGGTTAGAGGTGTTGTATCAGGGATTCCGACAGATGTCACGGAGGAGAAGATTAAAAGGAATATCACAGGAGCAGCGGTAAAGTTTGTCAGACGGCTCAAGTGTGTTAGAAATAACGAAAAAGACAGACAGCCTCTCAGTAATGATAAACTTTGATGATGAAATAAAATGCCAGAGAAAGTTTATTTAGGATTTGTAAGATATGCGGTAAGACCATACGTTCCTCCACCACTAAGATGTTATAAGTGTCAAAAATTCGGTCACGTAGCGGCAGTATGCAGAGGTAAACAGAGATGTGCGCGATGCGGAGGCGAACATGAGTACGGCAAGTGTGGGCAAGGTGTAAATCCTAAATGCTGCAACTGTGGTGGGGAACATAGTGCAGGATACGGTGGTTGTCAGGTACGGAAAAAAAAGCAGTCAAGGTTCAAAATGTTAGAATGACAGAAGGGATAACATACGCTGAGGCATTGAAGAAAGTAAACCAGATTCCCAAAACAAATGAAACTAGGAATGAAGAAATTCATTCAAAACAACAGAGGAAAGAGCAAAGAGATGAAAAGGTAGTAGTGGATGATAAGGGTGGCATTTGTAGCATTTATTGCTGAAGTAGTGAACTGTTCAGCTCAAACTGAAAGCAGGACTGAAAGAATCAAAATCATTATCAGAGCCGCAGAAAAGTACTTGGATCTGGGGAATGTTACTGTTGACATGATAAATGAAAGGCTCAAGATTCCAACATTAAATAGTCAAACAGTAGATAGTCAGACAACATGTGGTGGGTCTTAATGGTGTTATCTATCTTGCAATGGAATGCAAGAAGTTTGATAGCAAATGGACAGGAGTTTAAGAAATTTATAGCAAACCAAGAGAAAGGCCCAGATATTATATGTATACAGGAAACTTGGCTTAAATCACAATATAACTTTCTAATACAGGGCTATATTACTATTCGGAGGGATAGACATCAAGGGAATGGAGGTGGAGTAGCTACTTTTATAAAACAAGGAATTGGGTATAAAACAGTTGAGGTAGACAGGGAAATAGAAGTTGTGGTGGTGGAAATATGGGAAGGATCACGGTGTATTAGAATAATTAATTTTTACAATCCATGTGATAGGCTAAGCAAGGATATTCTAGAAAGTATAGGAGGGAATGGAAGTCAAAAAACGGTGTGGTGTGGGGATTTTAATGCTCACAGTTCAATATGGGGAAGCGCAAAAACAGATTATAATGGTGAGATCATCGAAGATATGCTAGATTGGGGAAGATTAGTGTGCATTAATGATGGAAGTCATACTAGAATTGATTTGTATAAGGGAAGGCATTCAGCATTAGACTTGACAATAGTCTCTGAAAGCTTAGCGAGTAAAATGTGAATGGAAGGTACTAATACAAAGTACAATAGGAAGTGATCATTTTCCTATTTGCAGTAAAGTTGGAGTAGATATAGAACAAAGAGTGGGGGAGAGAATGCTTAGGTGGAGGTTCAAGTCAGCGGACTGGGATAAGTATAAGGAGTTATGTGAAAGCAAAATGAAGGAAATAAGTAAATGTATAGAAGATGTTGATGTTTTTAATAATGAAATATGCAAAGTTCTTCAGAGTACAGCTGAAGAAGTAATAGGTAAGAGGAAGGCAGGCACCAGGAGGAAAGCTATGCCATGGTGGAATGAGGAATGTAATGAGGCAATAAAAAGGAGAAATAAAGCACTCAAGAGGGTAAGAAGGTCACTTAACTTTAACGATTTAGCTAGTTATAAAAGGGCACAAGCTATAGTGAGAAGAGTTATTCGGACGTCTAAAAGAAATTATTGGAGGGAATTTTGTAATAGAATAGGGGAAGACATTGAAATAAGTGAGTTATGGAATATGATACGAAAGATGGGCGGGATACAAAGAGATTACAACATACCTGTATTAGAATATAATAATAGACAAATTATATCTGAAAGCGGTAAAGCAGAGGTGTTTGCAGAAACATTCGTTAAAGTTCATAGTAATTCAAATTTATCAGAGGATGTGAGGAAAGCTAGGGACCAGACACTAAGTAAATATCCTCATTTATTGGAGGAAAAAGGACTTTCGGGAAGTACGTTGGATTCAGAATTTACCTTGTATGAAGTGAAAAAAGAGCTTGCAGGGGTTAAGCAAACATCTCCAGGCAGAGATGACATTTGTTATGAGATGGTAAAACATTTTATCAGAGACAGAATAAAAAACAATTTTGAGGCTTTTTAATAAGGTTTGGGAATCAGGAAAGTTATCAGCTGACTGGAAGCATGGGGTCATAGTGCCAATCGCAAAGCCAGGCAAGAATCATACACAGCCAACTAATTACAGACCCATAGCGTTAACATCAAGTCTCTGAAAAATTGATGGAGCGTATGGTTATGAGTAGACTAGTGTATGTCATTGAAAGGGATAATATTTTATCACCTTACCAAAGTGGATTTAGGAAAGGACGTAATACAATGGACGCAGTACTGTGCCTGGAATCTGAAATAAGAAAGGCTCAGGTAAATAAGCAAGCTTTAGTTGGGGTATTTTTTGATGTCGAAAAGGCATATGACATGATGTGGAAAGAGGGACTTTTAATTAAGTTAGAAAAAATGGAAATTAAAGGAAGAATGTATAACTGGATCAGGGATTTCCTGTTTAACAGAACTATACAAGTAAGAGTAAGTACTGCTTTTTCCCAGATACACACAATAGAGAATGGAACACCTCAGGGAAGCGTTAGCAGTCCAATTCTGTTTAACATTATGATTAACGACATCTTTACAAAGGTTGATAGGGGCATTGGAAGATCTTTATATGCAGATGATGGAGCGCTGTGGAAAAGAGGGCGTAATGTAAAGTATGTGGAAAAATGTTTGCAGAATGCTGTTAAAATGGTAGAAAAATGGGCAAATGAATGGGGCTTTCGTTTTTCAGTAGATAAAACTCAGGTAATTTGCTTTGCAAAAAGGGAAAAGTAACCCTACAATTAACATTAAATTGTATGGACAAGAAGTGAAGCAAACAGCAGTTGTGAGGTTTCTAGGTATATGGATGGATTTGAAACTGAATTTTAGTATACATATACAGAAACTGGTTGACAAATGCAAAAAAGCATTAAATATTATGAGGTGTTTAGCAGGAGTTGATTGGGGAGCATGTCGCCAGTCCCTTAAAATAATATATTGTGCTCTAATAAGATCGGCAATAGATTATGGCAGTATGGTATATTGCACTGCATCCAAAACACAACTTGTAAAACTAGAGGCAATTCAGTCACAAGCTATGCGAATTTGTTGTGGAGCGTTTAGATCCTCCCCAATATCAGCAGTGCAAGTAGAGATGGGTTTAATGCCTCAAGTAATTCGTAGGCTCAAGTTAAAGATGAGGTATTTCATAAGCATAAAGGGACACTCGGACAGTCACCCAGTTAAAATGGTGTTGGAGGACTGTTGGGAATATGGAAATAAAAAGTTATCAAGTTTTGGGATGGAAGGCCAGTGAGGAAGCCCGGAGAATAGGAATAAGTGATTTCAATGTTGCCCCTACTGTGGCTAGGTCAGCAATTCCTCCTTGGCTTTTCCCAATGCCTTTGATTGATATCCAATTGCTTAAAGAAAAGCATAACGATACAAATAGATTAGAAAATGTAGGTATACAGCAATACATAGATCAAACTTATTATAGTGCAGTGCAAATATATACTGATGGTTCAAAAGACCCAGAATTTGGGAAAACAGCAGTAGCGGTATATATTCCACTTTTTAACATTAGAATGTCAAAAAGAACTTCAGATCATATTTCGGTATTCACTGCAGAAATAATAGCAATATGTCTAGCACTTCAGTGGATAGAAGAAATACAACCAACAAGGGCAGTAATTTGTACAGATTCTCTATCAGCTCTAAATAGCTTGGAAAGTGGAACATCATCAGCAAGGCAAGACATGATAAACCAAGTAATGCAGAGTCTCTACAGAACAAGACAGTATGGAATTCTGGTAAATTTTGTATGGGTTCCATCGCATATGGGTGTGAAAGGAAATGAGGAGGCTGACAATCTGGCTAAACAGGCATTAAATCATTCACAAATTGACGTTGAAGTGGCATTAAGTAAAACAGAAATTAAAGTGATAATAGCGAAACAAATACAGGAAATTTGGCAGAAGGAATGGAATGAAGGAACAAAAGGTAGACATTTTTACTGCATTCAAGGAAAAGTTGGTTCAGAGAGAAGAAGATTCGGAAACAGGAAAGAGGACGTTTTAGTCACAAGAATGCGTATTGGACATTGTTTATTAAATCAATGCTTACAAAGAATTGGTAAACATGAGAATGGAAATTGTGATAAATGTGGGTTAGCTGAAACTGTAGAACATGTGCTTATAGAATGCGAAGCTTATGAAAGAGAGCGGTCCCAGCTAAGACATGCTTTAAGAAATATAGATATCAATGAGCTGACACTTCAGGTTCTCCTAGGAGAAGGTACCAAACAATCAAGAATTTATCATGAGTTATTTATATTTTTAAAGGAAACAGGATTATATAATAGGATGTAAAACTCCCGTCTGTGTAAACTCTTAAATACCAAATTTTTTTTTTTTTTTATTTTTTTTTTTTTTGATAGAGTAGATCTAGCTTAAACTTCCTTTCCAATATGCGCTTCACACTCCATTTCAGTAGGTGGCGGGAATGCACCTTTTAAGTTGGTTTGCCAACCGCCATAAAATCCTAGAAGAAGAAGAAGAAGAAGGTTGAATACATTTGGTACATTTTAAATAGTTACTACAGTGTACACTGGTAAGTAGTTTTTCCTTTTAGGTATTTTTAGACTTTAGAGTATAATCTATTATGTAATACAATTTGATTTAAATCTACAAAATAGTACAAAATCTAAAATATAATTTATGATTATATGTTTGTTTTTGGAGTTAGATATGTCCCAGGCATATTCTTCACAGGTCTTGTGAAATTCAGCAAAATACTTATTTTTTTTTTTAAGTTTAAAAGAGCATAAATATATGCAAAATGCACATTTTAAAGAATGTCTTCATTTAAAAAAACAAACAATATATATATTTATTGCACCACTGGGATTGAGAAATCAACAATTAAAGTATTCTGAAATGTACACTATTTTATGCATTCACTCATCTCTATCACTGAGCAACAGGATTAGCAGTTTACTGACAAAGGACTACTAGCAGGTTAAAAAAAACTATCAGTCTAAATATAGAAACATTAAAAGTTGAATGTTATTTTAACTCATGACTACACAATCATATCCATGAAAATATAGTTGAATCAACAGTTCAATCAGCTTAATTTGTTTGAGAAATGTAAAATTCGATGACTAATTCTCATCAGCAGCCTCTCTTCATCTTTTCTTGATCTGTCCAGGAGTGTCTGATTCAAACTTTCTTTAGCATCTTTAAAATTAGGATTCAGCTCCAGGGCTCTCTGAAAGTCACTCTCAGCCTCCTTGAAAAAGCCTTGGGAGGAAAAAAAAAACATACACTGAAATCAAATAGCACCCCTTAGTGGAATAGAACAGATTGACAAAGCAATTTAAACAAAAGCTTTAAGCCGGCTGGGTGGTCTGATCTGGTTTTAGCTAGTCTAGCTGGTCTCCCAGCCTAACCAGAGCCCAAAACCAGCTCAGGTCATCTTAAGAAGGGTTATGGGAATCTTTTTTTCACAAGCACTGAGGTCCCTGTGTAATGGTTAAACTCTGTATCAGTCCTCTGTTATACAGTGGCACTGGCTGTGGATCTGTAGGGCAGAGGTGTAGTCATCCATGGCTTCACAGAAATCCACCCTCAGACACTTCACCTGCCCTCGGTTATTATAGGCAATGGCCAAATCAGCACTGCACTCTCTAGAAAAACATAAAATGTGATTTATTAGCGGAAACATGATCTTAATTTATCAACTAACTCAATGGCAAGCGATCTGTACTTGATGGATTACATGTACTCTGTGCTAATGTTTACCAGTGTCCCTCCTGACTCATTTATTCAAATAAATTTACGGTCGTTAATACCTGGATTTGGTACAAGACTCAATGAATTGTGTGTGTGTATAATTCCCCTGCTCATTTATAATTCTTACCGTTAAACTCGTCATGTGCTTTTTGTAGGATCATGAGCTCGCTGTTCTACATGAGACTCACTGCTCGCGAGTCGCGATTAAAAAAAGAAGCTCATGAATATTTAGTACGTACTGATGTTGTTTTACCTTTTTCCTGGAACGTCCAGTAGTCCCTGAACCCAATTAATATTTACGAGAATAAAATAGTTTGCTGCAATCTGCTTTGTTTCTATGTACTGACGGTCTGCGAGCGTCCCCTTCTGAGATGGAGTGTAATAATTAACTCTGAAAAGTACACTTTCAAAGTGCCACATTAAAGGGTTACTCCATCCCAAAATGAAAATTTTGTCATTAGTCACTTACCCCCATGTCATTCCAAACCCGTAAAAGCTTCGTTTCTTCTTCAGAACACAATTGAAGATATTTTGGATGAAAACGGGGAGGCTTGAGACTGTCCCATAATAGACTGCCAAATAAGTGTCAAGGTTTAGACTTTATTTGACAATTCCTCTCCTCTGTGTCTCTCCAAATCAGCGTAGATTCGCCAAAATGGTGCTAAGCAATAGGCAGATGGTGTACGCTCTTCTGTGTCAGCCACGCCACAAGGACATGTTTTTTTATGTGTATTTACGCTTTGGTTTGAAAGCAAACAACGCATTGGTGCAGCGAGGCTGACACAGAAGAGCGTACGCCAGGGATAGGAAACTTCGGTCCTGGAGGGCCACTGTCCTGCAGAGTTTAGCTCCAACTCTAATTAAACACACCTGAACAAGGCAATCAGTGTTTTTTGGGATTACTAGATAGATACAGGCAGGTGAGTTTTTATGAGGGCTGAAGCTAAACTCTGCAGGATAGTGGCCCTCCAGGACCGGAGTTGCCTATCCCTGGCGTACGCCATCTGCGTACAGCTCAGAATTGCCAAAATGGCGCTATGCTGATTTGGAGAGACACCGAGGAGAGGAATTGGTGAAATAAAGTCTATAATTTAAATCTATAAAATCCCCCAAAACATTTTGGTTAGGCTACCATTAGCCTATTTGATTTTGTATTATATATATATATATATATATATATATATATAATTTAGTTGATGAATATATAAAATATCAAAATACATTTTCACTTTATGTATTTATTACAGCGTAAACATGTGAAATAAGCAGTTGTATGTATCGCACTCAGGTCTACCCTGTATAAAACAGTAGTCCTCTGTGTATCAGATGTTAATACCTTGGTAGGCTAATATACTGTAGCCTATGCAGTGATTACCATATCAAAATAACATAGACGTTGGAACAGGGGGGGCGGGGAACCATAGACGTTGGAACAGGGGGGGCGGGGAGGGCGGCCGCCCCCCCCTCTCTACCCCACCCCTCTAGGGGTCAGCCAGCTGTTTTTTTTCGTTGTTTTTGTTTTCCGTATATATATATATATATATATATATATATATATATATATATATATATATACGGAATATATATATATACAGAATCTGAATTAAAATGTGTTTGATTTAAGCCTACATTTCAAAATTTTGTGTCATAAAATTATATCGCGCATACAGCTCAACTAACGCGATCGTTATAAAGGTGTTTCAACAACAATACACTTCCACTTGCATGTATTTGACAATCGGAATATCAGATATTTCATGCCATAGCTAACACATTTGTGAATATTCTGAATAAAAAAGGAAAAATTAGATAAAAGCAGATCATCATTCATTCGTTCATTTCAGGGGTACTATTTAATTACCATTTGTGCATTTCATTCATTGCGCCTTGACACCAGTTCAAAACTGAGTCCCAAAAGTCCGCGTAAGAAGCATAACACGTACAGACTCCATGTAGGCATATGATTCGCTCTTTTGTTGTTCTGTTTTCTTTCAGGATCAAAAATACAACAAATGAAAGCGTTTATCTGTATTTCCGACTGATGAGAACTATGCATATACATTCATAAATCAGTCGATTTTGTATTTTATTATGAGATATTTTATTCTAATGTGATCAGTGATTCAAGCACTGATGGACCAAAGAGCGCGCATTTCGACATTTGCAGTAAAAACTTGAAATATAAATTCTCAGAAAAGCATTTGATACCAATATATTGAAACGTCTGTTTATATAGGCTACTCTATTAATAAAGGAGTCCAGACATTGGAAAAATATCAGTCCACATGCGTTTTATATTTAATATGAGGGAAATAGACATGCATGCATGCGTGACACAAAAAATCTTTAACTTTTAGGTAGCAAAATATTTTTTAGTAATTCTGTCAATTACACTAAGGTTATTACATTGTCTGCTATATATTTGCTTCTTATTTATTAAATACGGGCAATTGATTGATAAAACATTGACCAGCATTAAGATACAATTTATACAAAATGAAAAACTTTTTAAAAAGAGTTTTCTATAAAACAAAACTTAATGAAGTCTCAAAATCATGTTTTACCAAAAACAGCGCCGTTGCTAGGAGGGCGCCAGCGCCTCTGCCTTTCAGCGCCTATGCCTCGCGAGTGGATGATACCCTGAAGACGCCTAGCAATGGTATACCTTTAGTGGTAGTATACCTTTAGTTAAGTTATACCTGAAGAGTCTTCGTAGCGCGCTAAGAGAAGCCCAGGTATGATGCGTTTCATGCGTAATAGAGATTCCAAAGCGCTCTTCTTTGGTCAGAACCTTGGAGAGCGATCACCTATAAAAATCTACAATACACATAAACTTTTAACAATGCAACAAAATATTTAAAGAGCATCAAGCTATTAAAATCTATATTATGTATACGCACAGATAATATAACAGTAATAAATAGCCTGTTATATACTATAACAGGCTATTTATTAGGTTAAGCAGTGATTGGATAAAGGTTTTTTTTTTTTTTTTTTTTTTTTTTTTATTTAACATTTTTAATTTAAGGCCCACCCACGATTGGTCTGGCCCATCCAAAACCGGAATCCTGGCGCCGTGCCTGGGCCACACTGAGCTGTGCGTAACGGCCACAGACGTGAAAGTGAACGAGTGAACGAGACAGAGGCTGTCCTGTACTGTCTGAAATGGTTAACTCTGTGGCGATGCATGTGCAAAACAGATTTAACTAATCATAAAGTCAATCAGGATACATAACACAGCCTACTATAGGCCTACACTAACACCCCCCCCCCCCCCCCCCCCAACCCCCAAAGAATCCCGCCCCCCCCTCTCACAATATAGTTCCCACGTCCCTGAAACAGACTAGCCTACATACTGCAATCACAAAAACAAACTTTGCACAGAAATTCACCTCTGGGTTTGTCGATACGCACTGACTTACAGCATAACTTTTTTTTTTTTTATATATATGATGGACATGCATAACCTTTTTAACTTTGATGATTGGATGGGGAATTTCTCATCTCCATGCTTACCTGTGAGTGTGAAGTTAGGATTTGAAAATATTTACCAGACCAGTTTTTTTTTTTTGCCCCAGTCTATGATGGAATAGATGGTTTCAGAGACACGTGGAAGGTATAGGTGTACACACAGGGAATGCTTTGAAGAAACTACAGATCATTTATGACCATCACAGTGCGCCAGTCAAGGACAAGACCGCAGAAATATTTCATACTTCAAAAGAATTGTGAAAGTCTCACATTTCAAACATAGAAGCTTGGCTAGGTTTTTAAGAGCTGAGTGGTTTGAAATGTACCAATGGCGCCTGGTGCACCTTCACCTCGATTTCGAGACCTCATATTCTGGCAGATGCATTTTTCAAATGATCTGAATGGTCTTCGCTTACCCTTATGACTCAAATTTTGATGTTTGCTGTGAGAATTAACATGTTACAATGAAGTCTAATGTGAGCAAAGCCTTGAACAGTCCTGATCTCTCCTCTCCAAAAAAATCTTTCATTCTATTTCCTTGCAACCAGATGAATACTTTCTTTGTTTGTTTTAACAGGTGATCGAGAAATATCAGTTGATGTGATCTTGAAAATGCTCCAATTGCAGTAAGTTGTGAATCGATTTTAGATTGAATTTGGGATGAAAGGGATTCTGTCAGACTCTTTATTTTGTTTTTTGAGTCAATTTGTGGGATGTTCAAGTGTTTGTATAGCATATACGTGGGATTAAATGGATGAATATCCTGACCGGGGAATCTCACAAAGCTTGTCTAGAACATGTTTTCGTGCAGTTCACCTTGACAATGATTGTTTAGTCAATGGCTAGTCTGAAGATCTACAGTTGGTCTGTAATGGTTGAGATATTGGTTTAGGCACATCTCACAGTGGCTGCAGACAGACAAGTTCTTCACATCTTACTGTTAAACCTATAGTCTGTCTAGCTGAACTACGTGAAGATGATTCCTGTAGGGACGGCTGTACCATTTCAATACACTGTGAGCTATGAAATCAAAACAAATATTATAAACTGGACAGATACTTTGAGTATTTCAAGTTTTAATATAATGACTATTACTGCTTAATTATAAATATTGTAGACTATAATATGTCTATATTAAATTTGAACTACATGTCTACATAAGATTAAACAATAATATTACATTCCTTCTTTGACACAAACGTAAGCAATAAAAAAATACAACTTTGATAATGACCCCTAGTAAAATTGGTTACAATATGTTGTATAATTTAGTCTATTTAAATGAAAAGATTACTTTTGACCATTTCTGGGGAGCAAAAGAACATCATTATACATACATTCCAGCCCGTCATGCACTATTTAAGCTCTTACGATATTAATTCATATTTGAATATGGTTAATATTCTTTTTTTTTTTTGGGATCTGTAAACATTTGTGAACGTGGTTTAAGAAACATCATTTAAACATCAGCCACTGTGATCCATTTTTGAAGCCATAAAGAGGTTCATGCAATCAATGTGGCCTTTGAAGCAGAAGTCGTCTTGTTGTCTATTGCTCCATATCCACTCCAGCAATCACTGAAAGTTCAAAGAAAATATTGACCCTGATGAACAGAACAGAAGATGTCAATTTTTAAACATTTAATCATTAGAAATCAAGTCAGAGTATCGATGCTTACCAAGAACTGCTCCGTTACATGCTTCCCAGCATGTTTTCCATTTGCTCAACCTTTCTTATGACAGCAGCAAGTATAATGACTGTTAAGGTAAAGGGGTTGAATTACACCGTTTTCAGAAACAAATCATAAAGTCATAAAACTTTTTATAAAGAATGAAGATGTGTGAGTTTTGTGTGAATTGTTCTTTTAAGAGAGATGACTTGCATTACATTCATCATGGGCAATGTTGCTCCACTAAATTCCCCAATGTACTTTAAGCATAAAAGTTTGTTTCAGGATTTAGGAAGGATATGTTTGCCGTTGAGGTCCTGTAGGGAGGTTTGTGTCTGCCTCTGGAAAGCCAGTCGGGCCTCACACATGCAGGGGTCCTGAACGATCTCCACCTTCACCTCTACACATCACAAACAACAAACATCACAGAAATACCTCGCAAAAGTTGATTTGAATTAAGGGTAATTATAGATCAAAATATCTACCCCACAAGCACAAAGTGAAAGTTTCTTAGAAAATATGTAACACTTTGCAACAA
This sequence comes from Cyprinus carpio, assembly GCF_018340385.1. Taxonomy (NCBI): domain Eukaryota; kingdom Metazoa; phylum Chordata; class Actinopteri; order Cypriniformes; family Cyprinidae; genus Cyprinus; species Cyprinus carpio. The sequence continues at coordinate 25,168,655 of NC_056591.1, read as the reverse complement.
AGTTCATGCAATGTTATACTTTTCTGAATTTCTCACAACATTGTGAGAGTGTTACATAATATGAGATATGAGTTTGCATCGATGTTGAATCAGTGTTCAACTGACTCAACATGTCAGAAATTACAAGACACTGACAGATGAAGCTTTCCCTAGTGAATCCAATTTATTTTAATGAATGATTTCTGAAACATCATGACTAAAATAATGGCCGCTGAAAATTCAGCGTTACCATCACAGGAATAAATAGAAACATGTCTTTCAAATTTAAATAATATTTCACAATATTAAGTTTTTTTTTTTTTTTTTTTTTTAAATAATTGCAGCCTTGGTGAACATAAAAGCATGCTTCTATGAAACATTAGGAAAAACATTCAAACAAATTTTAAATTCATGTTAAAAACTCTTTTTGGTTCTTGAAAGTTATATATTACTCACCATATAATGTACCATCATGTGGCGAATACTACTGTTTCAGTGCTGCTTGTTTGATTATTTTTCCCAATTTTGGATGGCTGCTGGATTCAATATTTCCAATATTGATGTCTATTGGACAAACTTTTTTTTTTTTAGGTATTATTCATACCCACAGCACATGAAGTGAATGATAATAGAAGTAATAGTTCCTCTCTGAGCTCTTACGTTTTTTGGAACATGATTTCTTGTCTTCTTGCAACACAAAACCCCCCTGGCACTCACAGTGATAGGAAGCATTATCATTGACGCAAATGTGTTCACATTCATGACCCAGCACACAGTAGTCCAGACCTGCAATAAGTTAAAACTCTAGAGCCCTGAAGCTAACAAAGCTCAGCAGCGTATGACAGACAACACAACTTAATTATATTATAGCTCTAATTATTCATTTTTTCTCCTTAAGAATATATTACATTTAGGACAAAGATTTCTCAGCTAGCTACAGAAACCTATCATAAAATGGTATGACAGCAATACCATTTATGACGGTCTTAAGCGGAAAACTCACTGGCACTACCATCACCATCAGCGTCACTGGCTTTGAAACATGATTTCTTGTCCTGTATCAAGACAAAACCAGGAGGACACGTGCAGTAATATGAAGAACCACTGGAGACGCATGCGTGTTGGCAGTCATGGCCCAACGCACAGGCATCCACACCTGAAAAAAGTCATAGTGTTGACCAAAAGGTGGGGGATTTCAGAATATCCACTGGGACATTATAAATATCTCTAAAATAATATTAATAGCAATCTGATCACAAGCTAGGTCTAATCATTTGATGGGATTTAATTTGATGTTTTTAGATCACAAAATGGTATGAATGAAGTCATAGTCATTTCTGATCGTAACTTACTAGCACTACCTTCACCATTTTGGTTGCCATCATTCTTTTTGTTTCGGTCCCCCTTGTGTACACTGTCACCATTTCCGTAAGCGCCAGCGCCTCTAATGGAGCATGTTTGCATGTCGATGTTCAAGACAAAGCCTGAGCGGCATTTGCAGTGATATGAGTTGCCACTGCTCACACAAATGTGTTGACAGCTGTGTCCAATTTCACAGGCATCCATATCTAGAATAAGCCATAGGACTTTTACAGTAACACTGGCAATATTGTGCAAGGTGATTTCCTTAAAAACAAACAAGTAAAACACCTGGGATTTTCCATTGAAGGCTTTGGGGATTTAATACACGTGTGGAAAATGTCATTATAGCCAAGCTTATCATCTGATTTGAAGCAAAAAGCAAAAAGCAAAAAAAAAAAAAAACAATTCGATACTAACACCAACTTATCAATGAGATTGTTGGAAATAATTGGAAAAATAAAAGCTTTGAACACTGCACTGCAAATAATAATCTTGTTCCCAATGATTCTCCCCTCCTTCCAAGTTTTCTAAAATACATATAAAAATGATTGAACAAGATACATTTACTTCACAAGCAAGACTGTATAAAATATTAAGACTTTTTACACATTTTTAATAAAACAAGTTTAAAATCTCCCAGTGCAGAATTACAATATACACTAACATTCTATATACAATCTATGTAAACAAATCTTAATATTTGATGCGATATTTCTTTTTAAGTAAATTGATCTTATTTTAAGAATTTGTACATGATTTTGAACCCAGCATTTTCAAGCCAACACATGACCAATACATCTATGTGCCATCAGCTCCATTTGCCCTATATGAAAAACAATCTGTTTCTAAAAATGTAGCTATGGTTGTCATCTGTCTGAGATGTACAGCAACACTGACACTGTACTGCACGAAACAGTACAGAACAAGAAAGTCCACAGTAATTCAACAGTGATTTTGAATGGGTTGAATCAGTGGCTAGAATGTCAGAATTCAGCTGCTAGTGAGCTAGACTGTAGAACAAAAATAATTACATCGCACACATTTAGCTAAATTACAGCTTGTCCCAAACCCTAGTGAGCTGCCTTGAAACAAGGTATTTGAAAGTGCAAAGGCTGTTCCAAAACCTCAGCTACAAGATTATGGTGCCTTCTAAAATATCATTCGGGCCAAAATCTAAGGCAGCAGCACATTCATACATATAGCTAATAAACATAGACATCTTTAACAAATATTTATTTTATTATTTTTTTTTATTCTCATGAAGTTGTGCATGCTAACATTGGACTCTTTTGTGTCAAGTCTCCTGTATGCTTTATGTGAAGAGCACTATCTATGTGAAAGTCCAAATCCATCACTTCTGCGTTTGCATGACTGTTAGAATGCTGCTTATGTATGCAGTAGACAGCATGGCAGCTCACTAGGTTTTGGAACAAAGTTTACATGTTTATGTAACTTGTAACTTAGCACATACAATAAAATGAATGATATCTCATGATATCATGTAATACAATCAGAACACAAGTAACGTAAAAAAAAAAAATGGCAAGCTATTGCTAGCTAAACAGGTTAGTTAAATAGCATTGCAAGCATTGTTGCAATGTAAGCATTCTCTATTATTAAGCTTAAATTAGTCACTGTTAGAGAAACTCAAATATGTTTTTACTAAGTATGTCTTCAAAATCTAAAGTAAAGCAGTAAGCATAATCTGCTGGCTCTTACGTTTTAGGGAACATGTTTTCTGGTCCTCGTTCAAAATATAGCCCTTCCGGCACTTGCAGTAAAAGGAGGAGCCACTGCTGACACATATGTGCTCACAGTCATGTCCCATTGCACAGGCGTCCATACCTGAAACAAGCTTTCATTACTCGACTGGAGCGAGGAGGCCACTCTAGCAAGATGAAGTTTACTGGCAAGCAACTGTCTGGATTTCTTAAATAAAAAAAAGGGCTTGTACTAAATGCCAGTAAAGTCCCTTAAAGACACAACAGAAACTTTATGGGACTTCTTTTGGGTCTTATGTGCTAAAATTACTCAAATTATGTGTTCTTAGTTGGCATAGCATTTAGCATCATATCAGTGTTATGGTTCTAGCTGGCAGCTGCACTAAGCAAATTGTTTGTACACTTTGAAGGCGTAACTAGCAAGCACTTTTCTAGCGCACCACTTGATTAAGCAATTTTTATGTCCAAAAGATCGACTCTTGCCCTGAAAAAGACAAACAATTTTAATTATCCACAAACAGTCAAATATTCAAGGCTTTCAATTATCAGAGGTTTCTATGAAAAACATACTTGAAGTACACTAATCTCACAACAATTGTGAAAAGACATTGACAATATTAAATACCAAGAGCATTCCATTCCAAGACCTTCATTCCACAAAAATAAGATGCAAAGCACAAATATTAGCAGATTCAAAGCATTCAAAGCAAATGCTTCTTTGAATGATTGGTGGACTTTATTTTTGAGCACTCACATACTGAAGAAAGATTTCTTTCAGAATGTGTAGCGATCCAATGATTCAAACTTCTGGAAAACAAGATTACCTTGAAAGATATAATTAATGCATGTTGAATTGTATTCATGTCTGACCCGTTGAACTGTTTTCCAGAGAATGAATCATCACCCACTTCCAAGAATTGAGATATATTTTGTAAACAAGAAAGACATAGAGCCCCATCCCCCCTTTTCTGCATTAACCCTACCGCACAATGTCTCCCGGAACTTTGAGGTGAGCTTCTCAATGACACCGTAGGTCTCCACGTAGAACACATGGTCCTCAAGTGGATTGCTGGCCATGAGCTTCAGTGACTGCATGTCAGCCCTGTCCACTCCGACTGCGTAAATCTCAATCCCTGAAGCTCGTGCTGCAGCCGACACCTCCTCGACTTGGTCTTGAGGACGTCCATCGGTGACAATGATGGCAACCTTTGAGATGTTCTTCGATTTAGGCCGCGCTCCAGACTTCTCAGTGAAGGCTTCATCCATGGCTTTCTTGATGGCCATACCAGTCATGGTTCCTGCAGCCAAGGGTTCGATGCGGTTGATGGCTTGCTTTATAGAGTTCTTCGTAAGATGGTTTTTCAGCAGGAACTCAATTTTGACCGTGCTGGCATAGTTCACCACTGCAACACGTGTGGCATCGGAGCCAACATCAAGAGTGTCCACCATGTCAGCCAGGAAGATCTTGACCTTCTCAAACTCACCTGGACGCACGCTACGTGAGCTGTCAATGATGAAGACTAGGTCCAGTGGGCGGCTCCTACAATGTGGATCTGTTGCTGAGAGTTGAGCAGAGATTGTTAAGCACTTTGGAAGCTGTTACTCATTGTCAATATGATATAATGATTTAGAACGGTGACGGTATATGGTTTGCCCCAATGGAATGTTAAATGTGAGTAAAGCATATTCTTTGCATGCAAACAAAAGGATTAGTCGGATTAGATTAGTCAGTTAACTAAAAATGAGTGTGGTCACTTTTAAAATGCCTTTTAAAACAAATCCCATTCGATCTCAGCAAAATGGCATACTTTATCATTTTCTGATCTGCAAGGTACAAAAGGAACAGGAAAAACCACGACTAAGTAAAACTGGGGCCTTAATGTCATTTTGCTTTGTCCACCTTTGAAACAAAAAACCTTAAGATCCCTTCTGCTTTTGTGTGACGTGTGTCCAGTCCTGCTCCTGGAAAGCCACTGTCCTGCAGAGTTTAGGTCTAATCCTGATTAAACACACCTGAACCAGCTAAACAAGGTCTTCAGGATTAGTAAAAACTTCAAGGCAGGTGTGTTGGGGCTAAACTTTGCAGGACATTGTCCCTCAAGGAAAAGGATTGGATACCCCAGCATGAACAGATGGTGGGTTAAACGAAGGAGTGCAGTATACATGGAATTATACCTGTCCTCTCTGTGATGGCTATCCTGCCGTGGGTAATAATCCTGCCTAGTGCCTCTGGTAATGATTCTTGTGGCACAGTAGACATTGGTGGAAACTGTGCCTCTTGTGTCAAACTGGATGTTGACAGGGATTGGGATGAGATCCTTTGGGAAAATGGCCCTGATCTATGACTGTACACTGGGACAGGCTGGGGTGAAGTGCTTTGGGAATATGTTTCTGGTATAAGTGTGGATATAGGCAGGGATTCTAGGAAGGCATTTTGGTCATATGGCTCTAACACAGATTGTGGTGGGATTCCTTGAGAATATGGGCCTCCAGTACAATTGAACTTTGGCAAAGGTGGGAATAAAGTGCTCTGGTAGTATATCTCTGGTGTACGGGTGGGTGATGGCAGGGATTGGGGTAAAGTGACTTGTGAATTTGGTTCTTGCGCCAATGTTGAGAAGGATTATGGCATAGGTTTTTGAGGCAGGGAGAGATTCAAAGATTGTGAGGCTGTCATTGATGGCTTTGACTGGCGAAAACCTGTCTCAGGAGCAACCGTTGGAATGGTTGACTGGTTATCTGTTGATTGCTCCAGAAGAACCACTGATTTTTCTGGACATATATACAATTCTTGTGGAACAACAAGTGGTTGATTTGACACCATGGTTGACACGCCTGTACTTTCCCCTGATTCTCCTGTAACTACAACTGTTTGTTCTGGATCTTAAACTTTTCGGCAAACTACTGGTGCCCATTCACCTCTCAGGTGCATGCGTGCCACAGGTGGAGAATGGTCATTATTATTTATATTATGCACCTTTGTGGTTGGTGTGTCTTTGAGCCAGTCATAAACTTTGGGTTGAGAAGGAGCTGTGGGTCCTGGATAAGCTACTGGGATAAGATGGGGCAAAATCTTCCTCCTCTGTTTGTTAGGGTGACCAGGTCCATCTAACCAGTATTTACTCCTGTATACCATGGACCATCAAAAGTTTGAAGCGGAACAGGAAATTAGCCAAACAGAAAGTCAGACAAACAATTACAACTGGCATTGTTTGCAATACATGCCTTAATTCCTCTATTATAATAACATTTTACAATACATGCCACTCACAGATATTACACGAATGCTTTTTTTTAGGATTCATGCACTTAAAGGGATAGTTCACACAAAAATAACTTACCCTCTATATTTACTCACCCTCATGTCATTCCAAACCTGTATGTATTTGTATCTTCTGCAGAACACAAAAGAAGATTTTTGAAGAGCATTGGGGTCCATCGACATTGGAACCCATTGACTTTAATTGTTTGGACAAAAGAGACTTTTCAAAATATGTATCTTGTGTTCCACAGATGCAAATCATACAGGTTGAGCAAATAAAGACTTTTTTTTTTAAATTTTGGGTGAACTACCTCTTCAGTGCTTAAATGTGGATGTATTTTATTTCACATTTGATGTTATAAATGCACTAGACAAATTTCTAACACTGTGCATTTTGCTAGAAATGTAATTACATTCATATTCCTGTTACAGCATGCACAAAGTCAACAAATCATTTTTGTAGTGCATCAAAGAAAGTAATGAAACCATTAATGTTCCATTGTAGTGATGCAGTTCAAGATACAATGCAAACATTGAACTGAGAAACATTTTAAACTTAGAAAATGGTTTAAGATCAGAACCTTACCTGCTGGGCTCAGTGTCCGTTGTGGAACCGCATTATTTCTTCTTTGTGCGTAAGTCTGTGCTAAAATGTGGGATGGATTGTTAAGGTCATAGGATTCACAGAGATCGGCCAGCAGAAAAGAGAGGCAATATACCAAACTCCCAATGAAGGACTTCATTGTTTCTCGGTTCTTCTCAAGTATTCAAGTTTGTGAGCGGTCCTCTTGACAGACACCAGTATGATTGTGACGGCATCCTAGACTGCACATTTAAAGGGCTGACAAGAAACGTGTCAGATTTTTGTCCAATCCAAATACAGAAGGGGGAGTCACACCTCAAATTACAAGGAAACTGAATTTTAAGAGTTACAGAGAAGGCACATTAAGTAATACTAATGAACCAATGTACACTGGGGGAAAACAGTCTGATAGCAGACTTTTGTTTTGAAATATTTATTGAAGTAATTAGATTACAGAACATGTACAAGAAAAGAAACAGACCACAAACTAAAATAACATGCATCCATTGATTAATACAGCACTAGCGGTTACCTTTTTTAACACTATATCATTGTCGTTCATGTGAGGATTCTTCTTGCGTGTTACCCAGTAGTTACCATGACAACAGATCACTGTGACGGCTGCTAACATGATGGTGCACAATGGTTCAATGGATGGAAAACACAAACACACACACACTAATTATATAAACAAGATAAAAAGTGCTTTGAGCTCTTTCACTTTTTAAAGGATGAAAGTCTTACGTCCACTAATAAAGTACACAATGGAAAATAATTTTTTTAACCATCCCACTGGATTGTCTAAACAGATTTTTAATCTAACAAAACAGATTTATTAGTCAAGGTGATTCTAAATGCAAGTGCCCTGTCATGTTGTATGGCAATGTTGATTTTCACAACAGTTCTTCTACTATGACAATCAGGAAAAAACACAGCACTGAAAAGCATGGAAAAATAAAGATCTCAAGGTGGCAAGTAAAGTGAAAGCTTTCATTGGTAAAAATGTCAAACGGCAGATTACCTGCCCCATCTCAAGAATCATTTCATTAGTGATTGACTATGAACTATATAATTCTGTCATAAGCACAATTTATTGCAGAGCCCGAGTCATGATGTCCACAAAAGAGAATAGCATATCATATCTCAGATACAACATTAAGTAATTACAATAAATCTTGCCACAACCGATCTATTAGCCAACACCGTACCACTTCAACCGTTTTTCGTATAGTTTTACAAAAATAGATCTGCAGTGATGAGCTGTTACGAGAGTCATGCGAAAGAAATAGTCACGGATAAGTCTATGCAAATATGTAAGCTGCTGATGTGATGAGTGGACGCTGGGAGTCTAAACACCCTCCATGTGTTGAAATGGAAGGCAGGATCGAAAGGCAAAGATGGGTGTCTGCACTGGCTTTTACTGAAGAAACCAGCCAGGGGAATTCAAGCTGGCATGTAAGGAGGAGGAGGCTCCTTCGCTGGCATTGTCATGGCCATTTCATAGGTGGGAAGGATGTACTATGATAAAGAGAAGATGCCATTAAAATGAAACCAATCTGAAGCTACACAACACACTTTCCTGTGGTAGAAAACAAAAACGATACAGCTGGTGTTCTACTGAGGAGTGCCAGAAAAAAAACAATTGCTCAAAACCTCTTTTGGAGGCAAAGAGTGGCCTCTACTGTAGCAGAGTGAATGGTGCATCTTAAGGGGCTACATTTTTTGCTTCTGAGAGAGGTTAAGATGCTCTCCTTTTCAGAACAAAAAATGAAATAATTTTATCTGTTCCCATCATCCACTAGCACAACAGATTAGGGCTGTTACTGTTTACTAAAACTATTAAAAACATCTTCAGTAATTTAAATACAGCTAAAATAAAAGGCAAAAGGCAAAATTAGAAAACCTCACTTGGCAACTAACTGAAATAAGTTTTAAGTACTACAAATTACTAAAACTGAAAATACAAATGAATAAAAAACTAATACAAATGTCAAACATAACAAAATTACTAAAACTTCAATAAATTAATAAATGCTATACTATAACACAGTATATAAATAATAATACTAAAACAACATTTGTACAGATAACACACCTGTGCATAAACACTTTTTTCTTCAGAATAATGTACATTAATGAACTTTACACAAAAAGACCAACAACATACTTTAAAGAAAGTAGGGTGAAGCTTGATCTCCATGTTTTAGGATATCAGTCAAAAAACAACTTTGCACTAATCTAAGCACTACGTCAATAATACATTTTTAATTAATACAGTCTAAGTATGACTGTATAAAGTATAAACCTTGTTAATGATGCAGTGCTTGGATTGGTACAGTGTTGTTGTTGTTGACTTTGTCATGTTTAATACCTAATTACTTTCTCTAATGATAATTATTATTTTTAGATTTAGTCTAATTACAATATTGTAATCTAATATCATCTTTTCAAATGTAACCTAGAATCAGGCTGGGAAGCCTGTTAAAATGGACATACCTGAGGTGGGGTATCAAAAGCAGGATAGACAGCAATCTCTGGAGTGTTCCTGTTGTTTATGTACTTATAGCAGTTCCAAACACAGTTGATCAAGTAGGCCTGGAAAAAATTAATAAATAAATAAACACAATCAAATAACAATCTGTGTCTTAAAAATAAGACATATAACCGGTTCAGTGTCTGAAAAATCAGGTGAGGTTCATATATCTACCTTAAGGAAAATGAGAATGGCAAAGAAGATGAGCACAAACAGCAGGAGACAGCTGGAGTCCAGAGAGAGCAGGTTGTCTTTGTATGGGAAGTCCGGCTAAAAGAGACAGAGATATTTTTTATTTTAATTTAAGAATTTTTCCATTAACCTTTAGTGTCAGAGGCTCAAGAGACATGCAGTCAGCAGTGGCAGCAGACGGCAGACTGACCAGCTGGTCCAGGTAGTCCTTGATTCTGGGCAGGTACGTGAGGGAGCTGATGGCCACCAGGCAGCTCAGCGCAAAGTCAAACAGCTGGTAGCAAAAGAACGGGATGAGCCAGCCATCACGATTCTAAGAGGGAGGGAAAAATAACAGTCATGACATGAGGTGGGCCTTGCCCTTTCATTTTTAGATGGTTTCTCACCATTTTAATGCTGATGCAAGCCTTTTCCTAAAACTCCAGGAAATCATGAATCATCCGGTTTTTAAGCTAATACGAGAAGCTGTGCTGAATAACTAAGCTCAGAGAATACTTAACATGGAAAGGAAGCTATTAGCAAGGCCGTGACTCTACTGGAATAGCATTTCACTGCCTTTGAGGCCTAAAACTTGTGGTCAGAGGATACTCAGGGTTAAAACACATTTAAGCTTAATATCCATTCGAGGTAAAAAGCTCAGGTATGGCAAATGTGCATTGACAGCAGAAACTACTACACAACAAAAGTTCACTGATCCAACCTGTTTCTTAAAGATGACTTCAAGCAAGACTGTGAAGTACAGATGAACACAGTGGTGAAATGCATTATTCTATTCTAGAATACATGACCACATCAAACGTTTGGGGAAAAACTGATGCATTTTATTGTATTGCCTTTAAATGTCAAAGAATGTTTACAATGTTCAATGCTCATTATATGCAATGTGTGATGTTACATCATAACAACCCCTTTAACCCTCATGCTGTGTTCCTGTCATTTTCTCAAAACATTTTTGATTTATTTTGTACTTTTTTGGGGGAATGGATTTTTTTCCCCCTTGTGGACACATGTAGTGTTCCCAGTCAAAAATGACCAGCCTACTAAGAATTGCTAATATATTTCTTGTTATGCTATAGTATTGCCAAGATTTAAGATATGGTGACAATATATCATAATAATGAGAAATCAAAAAGGCTGGTAATTTTTGACACACGAAAAAAAAATTAGGTAAAGGATTTTCAGCACAGCAAAAGGATTAAAGGTGCTAAAATGATTTTTTATTTTATTCAACGTAAAATAATTAGCACAGGTGTTGCAATTTATAGAAACTTACAGTAATAGCCCCATACACCATCATGGCACTAATGGTGAGCATAAGGAGAGAGATGGCAAAGCCCACACAAGCATTCTCTGTGGGGTAAAAGACAAATTGTGTCATTCTAGAGATCATAAATATAAATAAAATAAACAAAAACTGTAAAAAATATATAAAAACTGCAAAAAAGTAGAATTACATGGCACTGTATTAGTATTAAATACAAATTTACAGCATTTAATTATCAAAAATATCTAATGAACGTACCAGACATCCTGTCTGAGGCAAAGTAATGCTCAATAACCTCATACTGCAGGTCAACAGTAGGGACGTTCTCAGGGTGAGTTACTGCCACAGTCAACAGAATACCCATCAACAGGTTCACCACTTAAGAGTGAGATTATATTAGTAAAGAAAGTACAGATGGGATAGTAGAACATAATATTTAACCAGCCTTATAAATAAAACCAAATTTTCAAATCATTCACTGTGTCATGTGACTTCCTGAACAATTTGTTAGTGCAATTCAAAAGGACTGAAAAGAGGTCAAGGTCTTAAAACATTTGCTTGCCAATCTTTACTAAGAATATATAATAATAATAATATAAAAATAATCTGCCTAAATTAAAACCAGTCAATCTTAAATGGAAACATGTGGACTGGTTTTTCTGGAAACACCAAGGTCCAGACTTTGCCTTAAATTATTTACAATTACATTTTCCACTGACAGTTAAAGACAGATTAATTTGTAAATGCCAGTGCCATTTTATTCAAAAGTATTCATAAACCTTGCCAGGCAACAGTTTGTTTAAAATCTAGTTGACACCCTAATTACTATATATACTATTATTACAAATAAAGCTACCCTCTAATATAAGCTAATAGCTATATAATTCGAGATAATTTACTTTATCTAAATGTATTTTGTGCAAATTAACAATGAACTGAATGTCAAACCCATGACAGTCAGTGTTGGGGAGTAACTAGTTACATGTAACAGAGTAACGTAAAATAAATGTAACTGTAATCTGTCGAAAAAATGTGTAATTAAATTAGTTACTTAATAAAATGTTAACAATTACAAAGGGGGTTGCCTCTGAATATTTTCACACACACACACAAACTTTTTTGCTAACTTAGTGAAGACACTTTATAGACTTCCGTTGATTTTATATTAGGTTAATGATATTTTCTATCAGCTAACCCAACCCCTAAAAAAACAAAACATAGTTTTTACTTAAATCGAGTGTTTTGGACGTTTCTCTGTTTCCAAGCATTTATAAACGTCCTCACTATGTCCCCATATATAAAATGTCCTCATTTGTGAGTTGTCACAATCTTCCACTATTTAAGTGAGGACATTTGGTCCTCACAATTATTGTTAAACCAGTACACACACACACACACACACACACACAAACTTAATTGATTTCTTTCCCCTAATGCATTGACTGTTCTAAAATATGAGCCACCAATGTTTAAAAGTTTAGGACACAGAATAGGACACATGCTTATTTGATAACTTTATTTATTTTTTAAGATCAACTGTTTTTTCCAAGGCACTAGTGTTTCCTGACATTTGCTATGCAAAGATTTGATTTCAAAAACAGTATCACAGCTATTAAAATATATCTTGTTATGATTTCAAGTAAAAAGAGGTGCTAAAGTCTGATTTTGTGGTGGTTGTGATTGAAAATTACATTTTTATAATATTAATTCAAGTGGATTTGTGAAGATTTTGAAAGTCTGACAATAATCAGTGTTGAATTCTACTGTAAGGTTAACCCTGCCTGGTTTTCAAAGAGTTGAAAACATTCATTAGATATTTAGAAAAGTAATCAAAAAGTAATGTTACACTACTTTAAAATAATTATAACAGTTACACTACTTATTACATTTTAACTGGGGTAACTTGTAATCTGTAACCTATTAATTACATTTTCCAAAGTAACCTTGCCAACACTGATGACTGTCTACTCAACTCAACCTCCGGCCTCAGCTAGCGGTTAGCTGGTTAGCTGTCTACACATAGACGATAAATAATAAACACTTAAAAATAACCGCCACATCAACTTATCCTACTTCAATAAGCAGACAAGGTTCTTACAACTTGTTTAACAAACGTAAAACAGGTCTAATCACGTTTGCGTGCCTTATTTGTTGATAGTTCCAATTCAAAACATCGAGTTAAGTTAGCTTAGCAGTCGTTAACACTGAGCTAACGCTGCAGAGCCATAAAACATCAACAAAGACGCACTTTAAAACACGGACACACTTCTAAACTACGGGAGGAAAGTCTACTGATGTATTTCATTTGTGTTTGAAACTACAAGACTATGTTTAATGAATGTTTTACGCCTCGTACCATGTACCAGGTACCCAGGATGATGGTTCCAGTCCGCACGTGACAGCAGCCGCAGCAGCGCGCGCTGTACAGTCGGTCTCGAGACGGTTTGAAACGCATGTCGCTCTCGGTGCTTTGAAGAAACATCGAGAAAAAGAGACGAGATGAGCCTCCCCTGTCAAAAACAACAGCCACAATAGCAGCGCTCGCTCTTTCTAGCCCCCAGACGGCTGAGAAACAATGGGGGCGTGGTCAAATATAGCGATGCCCGACTCGTGAATGAATCATTCTTTTGAATCGGATCTTTTTAATACATCGGTAGTACCAAAGACATGTGTCTATTTGTCTATTATGGGTAGAACCGGTTCACAAAATTGAAGCGGTCAGGTCTGAGCAGGAATCGTACTGAATGAATCGCTCGTGAGTCGAACTGAATTCTTTTTATGGATCGGACTGAACCGAGTGATTCTCGAGTGAGCATCGCACTAACTGACTGAACCTTCAACCGAGGATTTGACTGATTGCGTTACAAATATATGTTCATATAGATTTATTCATGTTTAAATAAATATAGAAACGAATCACATATATGTTTCATTTTGTATAGGTTCTTTAAGCTAACAGTCGTTTAGAACCGAGTCGCGCAAAGGAATCACTAACACATCACTACTGAATCATGTGTGAAAAACGGGGCGTGGCTAGACGGATCACGCGTGGAAATGGGACTTTGTCAGAGTTTAATCACGCATGGCTGCGCTTACATTTATTACTGCACTGGTGGGTCCTTAAGGAGAAATCGCACGGGAGGAGGATGATGTGCATGAACTCATCCAGCTGAAGACAGACGAAGCTCAGGGCTGGATGCTTTTCTCGGAAAAGCTTTTATGAGAGCTGTTATATAATAGATAAGATGTTGTAAATTATGTAAGAAATCAGGTGATATACCAGTGATAGACAGTGGCAGCTTATGTGTGACTGCTAACAGTACAATTTTAGGGTATAATGCAGTCTGATCTTCCAAAAGACCAATATATTATTATTATTATTTACTAGACAGTTTTATACACCTATTCTGTTGTCTCCAAATATATTTGGTAGAATATAGCTAATAATAATTTAAAGAATGGATTTTTGCAAATTCTTTCTTAAGGATGCTGACCGGTGGTTGAGGAAATTATCATCTTTGGTGCAGAAATAGGCCTTAAACCTAGACTTAATGCTTGGAGACCCAGAATAATAAGATCATAACATCGTGACATAAAGGCTAAAAACAAGCCGTTTGAAATCACATGACATTTCACTTCTTAAAAACCTGCTGAGTATGAGGTTATATCTTGTACTGAAGATCTTCTACAACTTCCACATTTATTTTAAGTTTATCAGCTGTTAAAACACATGAAATGTTCCACCTGTTAGTTCATAGACAATAAGCGTTTATATGTCTGAATTGTGTCTCGTAAAACCAGTCCAACGAAATCCACTCTGCAAATCAATGATTTTCAGTTGTTTTAATGGAGACACTGATTAACCTTGTTCTGTGATGAGTTACATTAAATTCCATAGTTTCCGACTCACAGCCAGACTTAGAAAAGAAAAAAAAAGTATATCAATATGCTGTTGCTGCAAAACTAAGGTACATTATTTACATTCCAAAAAAAAACTAAACAAAACAGAAACATCAAAATGAAATAATAATAATAATAACAGTGCTGATGGTTCTTAGGGATGGGAGTGAATACTGAAGCCTAGAAATGGCAAGTTAAAGTTCTGAACTGAACTGTGTCCCAGAATGACTCTATGGTGTGCCCTGGGGGCCGGAGCCAAAGCAAAGACATTTCAAGAACATCTGAGAGCATTTCATCATCTCTTCAGACGTTTGAAAAACACTTTGTAAGAAATAAACTAAATACTTCAACAGACCGGGAAGGAAAACGTTCCCGATCTCATTCTTAACGTTCCATTGCAGTAGCCCGTATGAATCCGGGAGGTTTCCTGAAGTGCACTTGCTCCTGAGGCCGTGGGTTGCCTCCTTGGCACCAGAATCTTTCAGATCCTGTCCATCTTCAGTCATGTCTAGCACTAAAAATCAACAGGTGGGAATATCCTGAAGAGGGACAGGTGTTTATGGAAAGTGGAGGGAATGGATGTATAGGAGATGAATGGTGCTTTTAGGGCAAATGTGCAAATCACTTTCCTATCTAAATCAATGCTGGCCATTTTGTTTTGGCATTCAAGGGCTGGAACAATAAAGAAGAAAAAATACTGGAGTGATTAACCGTCCCTTTTCTGTCTGTCTGGTTAAATTACACATTTTCAGTTACTGGTGTTAATTTTTTTCGGCCACACAGGGCACCTACTGCAGTAGTGCATAAACCGAAAAAAAAAGAAATTGTTTTCCTACAGTTTGAAACCATCCCACAATAATAACGACAATAATAATATTAATAATGCTTCAAAGATGCAGGAAATTATTGCCTAAGGCAGGATTCTATACAATATTTTCAGTACATACTTTGTAAGTGTATAAGGAAAACAATCCTTGTATCTGCTACTTGTTCAAAAAGAATGTGCAGCTTGATTACTCTAGTTTTGTGCCTTAGTCCTTTTTGCTGCTTTTTCACATTTTCAACTTTTTTTTTCCTTACAGCTTCAGTTCGTTGGCAATTTTCGAGGCAATGTTCTTGAAAGCGATGGATGTTCCTGATATCCGCTTGAAGCGCACGCCGTTTAGCGAGAGGCGGGGCAGTTTGCACACCTCCATCTCCCATTGGACCAAGCTCTCGGCGTGGCCGTCGCCATGGACGCATAGAAGCAGGAAGCGCTCACGCTGCTCGTAATCGCAGTTGTTGGCATCCAGGACTTTGCGGATCTCGCGCATCATCTCTGTGGGCTCCATGGAGGAGGTGGTCTTCATGCTCCAGGTGAAGCGTAGCGAGCGGGGTTTGGCGTCTTTATGTTCCTCTTTCTGATCCCCAGACACATTACGACTGCAGGAGAGAAGAGAGAACGGTCAGAGAAATGGGAAGCACTTGGTTTGTGAAAGTGTTTAGACCTGGAAGTGTGAACATGAGAACATTTTAAATGCCAGAAATGTACACAAGTAGGCAACATGAACACATAAACACTTGGCTAATGCATTGATCCTATTGCACTTTTCTAGGGTGCTACTAGTTTTTATTTTTATTGTATTTCGATTTTTAATTTCAGGTAAATTTTAGATCCCAAAAAGCTTTTATGTTGTTTGTCCATAAAATTAAATTTAACCTATTTGTGTGTAGTTTTCAATAAAGACATTGATATTTTTACTCCGTAAGGATGCATTAAATAGATCCAAACTGACAGACTTTACTTTTTGGAAAAGTGGGTTAATTTAATAATTCACTAACACATACACTACCATACAAAAGTTTGGGCTGATGTTTTTTTTTTTTTTTTAAATGAATAAAATAACTTTTTATTTATCAAGAACGCGTTAAAATATTCAAAAGCGACAACAGAGACATTTATAATGTTACAAAAGATTTCTATTTCAAATAAATGCTGCTTTAAACTTTTTATTCATCAAAGAATCCTGAAAGAAAAAAAAAAGTTAAAAAATTCAGCTCTGCATCACAGGAATAAATAAAATTTTTCAAAACATAAACAGCATTAAAATAGAGCTTGCATGTAGCTGAAAGTGTTTGCATTCACATACTCATTTGTTTCAGACCTTTGTAATGAAGATGGGTGTGGGTAAATTAACAAAAAAAAAACAAGCTCTTACACAACTTTTCAACAACACATGCACTGAAGCACCTGAGCACATTCGACATGCAGTGAACACAAAAATCACCATGCAGAGATACAGAAACAGTGCAGTGAGGGACTCAAGGGAGCAAATATAAGAATATAAAGAAAAATACTCATTAAACTGGCCATGAGGTGTGATTTTAAACAACTATGAAATGTTTCCAAGCTCAGATTCAAATCCAAATCTGACGAGTAAACCCCTGTATGATGTTACATAGTGTTGTGGCTGGTATTGGGAGTGATTTTTTTTATTGTTATTATTTTAACAAACCCTTATCCCTAAATATGAGCAACATTCTTTGACCTTAACTCTTGCCTTAGCAAACAGCACTAATAATTATGTTTCAATTTCTTCTTCTTGCCACAAGAGGGCAGGGCAATAGAGCTAGAGCCAATGCAAACAATAGCTTCCTTTTGTTTTGACAGATCAGAATAAATATATATATATTTACAGAACAGATTATCAGAGGCTCACATCAACCTCAATGGTTAAACCCAATGCACTTGATCTTTGGGAAATTATGTAAAATGCCAGTTAATGTATGTTTGTAGATTTATTGAAAACAGTGAGGCTAAGTCTGTGTAGTAATGTTAAAAAAAGCAAAGAAGAGACGGTATAAAATCAGAACTGTACAACCAGATGTCCTGTCTCACCTTGAATCCTCATACCTCCCATTTCTATCGCATTCTGCCGGCACTCTTTAAAAACCAGGATGAAAAAGAGAAAAATAGTTTAGAGGCAAGAAAATCAGCTGATCAAGGAAGGAAAGATAAGACAACAATAGCTTTTCATCCTAGAGCATCAAAGCCAATGTTAGAGAGAACGCCAACAACAGATACAATTTCCTGTGTAAGTGGAGAGGAATATTGGACATGCACTTAAAAATTGACCTGTGTGGAGAGATAAAATGGGAGAGGAGGAGACAGGGGGTATTACAGATACCCCCCTATGATTCAACTTCCTGTTCTAAATACAATCCATGCAGTGGACACTACTGAGCGCATTTTGTCTGGTAAGAAAGCAAAAACGCGATTTAAAAGGAAGGGCTCTCATAATGAAAACAGATACAGGACATAATGTGGGGTAAGCTGTGCCACTTTTTACCCAAGCTGTCTTCTGGGCAGGGAGAAATGATATAGCTTTAAAACTAATACCGATCATTATAAATATTTGATCTTTATTTTTGACATATTAATATTTCTGCTATGAAATGAAATAAGAATAAAGCTGAAAGCTATTGTTGCCACAACTTACCCCAAACCACATGACACACTTTTCCTTTTTGGGAAAGTTGCTTCAATTAATGATGGCAATTTTATATATATTTTTTAATTAAAAACTTTTATTCAGAAAGGATGCATCAAAATTAAAAATTCAGCTTGCATCATAGGAATAAATAAAAATTTAAAATATACTCAAATAGACAACAGTAATAATACTTAAAATAATGTTTCACAATATTACTGTTTTAAAATGATTTTTAATATAAATGCAGCCTTGTGGAGCATAAGTATATTTAAAACACAAAAACAAAAACCTTACTGACTTTTGAATAATAGTGTATGACGTATATCTGGGGGATTAAATAAATAAAAATCTAGCATAAAAAAAAAAAAAAAAAAAAAAAAAAAAAGCAATAAAAATCAGTTTTAGACAGCAGTATATAATGGGCTGTTTCTGAATGCATGTTAAAGTGATGATGCTACACAATACAAAACACATTAAATACAGATATATTCATTTGCAAGACATTAATCATCCATTGTAAAAGACTGGGAGAGGTCATGGGCAGAGAGCAGCGGTCAGAGGAGAGGATGCTGGGGGTAAGTGCTCTTATGGGGCAACAGTAAGAGGCGAACTGCCTTTGACATGAACATCCACTGGGCAGCTTCCTTTCTGCATCCTGTAACTTCTGAAAGGAATATTACTGGTTAATATCGCTGCCAATACCGAGCACGTTTCTGTATCTAAACTGAGGAACGAGTGAGATTTACTTTCTTTTGTAATCGACAGCAGGCCACAGATGCTGAACAGAATCCAAATAAAATAAGCCAAGTTTTCTCATTTATATAGAACAAGAGCCTGCAATGTCATTAAAAACTCTTTATTGTATCGTCTGACCAACCTCTGGATTACAAAAATCTGAAGTTCTCCATC
This sequence comes from Cyprinus carpio, assembly GCF_018340385.1. Taxonomy (NCBI): domain Eukaryota; kingdom Metazoa; phylum Chordata; class Actinopteri; order Cypriniformes; family Cyprinidae; genus Cyprinus; species Cyprinus carpio. The sequence goes on along the minus strand of NC_056591.1, from coordinate 25,149,477 downwards.
GAAAAAAGCAAACTGTCATAACAGCACTGTTGGGAATGAAAGCGCTGGGATTGCAAGACCACCTGGAGGAACAATATGATTGGGTAGGTCAAGAAGGAAGAGGTGGAATCAGAAAATCCTGGACAAATGCTACTTCTAGAGGTTTGGCGCATGATGGGTGAAACTGGGAAAGGATGGTTGTTGCAAAAGGCAATCTTGGTACCTTCACTCCAGAAATCTTGTAAAGAACCCCTCAATCGCCACATCTGTCAGCTGCTAAATTAAGAGCCCAGTAGGGTGGCCTGAATTACACAACCAAGAGCAAGTCTGTTACCATATCGCAGGAAATTCATTAATGCGTTTATTTCCTTATCGTCAGAGTAGATTAATATATAAAGATGAATTTCTAAGTGATATAACACAGTATATGCTAATGATGACCCACTGTATATAAATATCATAAAACCCTTCAGAAACACACCATATTTCACACCAAAATAAAAAGAAACAAATGACTTTAATTTTTAATATTAATTGAATAATAACTTGCATAAAAATAAAAGCTATTTTAGGACCATAATGATTTTTGCACAGCATTTTTATGTAAATTAAATGTTTTACTGCCAAATAATCATTACTGTAATACAGAAAAAAAAAATTTCATTACTGTAAAGCAAAAAGGATTTAATTATTATTAAAAATTTATTAAATTATTTAATATTGTTTAAATTGTCAAGTATTTATATCATGGTAGTATTTGTTGTACTGCATAAAATTTAAGCAGATTTAAATAAAAATCATTGTAGTACTATATCATAATATTATAATTAAAATAATATGATAAAAGGATAATAAGTTAACAATATAAATACATTTTTAATATATAAATAAGTAAAATCAGATAAGAAACACAATAGAAGAAAAATTTTAATAAAAATAATATGTATAACAAGACTCCAGAAACATTACAGTAATGGGAATTTTGGGGGAAAATGTGCTTATGTGTCGCAGCAGTACATGTCAGATTTAAATAAATAAAAACAAAAAATAATAAAATAAATAATTTCACATTTCTTTTGATTTTAGGGTAAAATGTGACCCAGGTATGTTTTATTCAGTTAAAAAATGAAAGCGAATTCATCTATTTTAGAGAGATTTCATCGAAGTAATGTTCCCAGTATTGAATGCTGTAGGTTACTAAATGTGCAAAACACACACAGCCTTCCTTGAAGAAAAAAGGCATGAACGGAAAATGAGGCTCTAATGTTTAAAACTGTAAGGAGACTAATGAATCTATTGTGCTCAGTTGTAACCTGTGAACAGGCATGCATGGGTGATTAGTAATGTCTGCCAGGTGCTGCTCATCAGAAAACAGCAGAAGTCTCAGGCATGCTCAGTCACACTCCAATTAAGAGACAGTGTGTCAAAAGTGAGTGACAAGTGATTAATCGAAAACATTTTGACACTAGTGTTAGAGTTTAATTTTATATTACAGCACTAGTTAACTGCACACAGCCCATCGAGGGTCCTACCTTTTGGTAAACCTGAATGACATATTTCTACAAAAGAAACAGAAAACAGAGACAGTGATCAACATCTAGAGTAGATGTTTCGTCTCTTGAAGAAATCTAGGGAAGTCTGATGCCACTGCCACTGATCTGGTTTTGTTATAAATTGTTCTAATATGCCAAAACTACAGCATAACATCCAGTGTTGGGAAGTAAAACCTACTAACTTATCTACATTTTCAGTAGTTTTATAGCAGCTGTTTACAAAATAATAAAAATCTTTTGAATTAACAAACCACTTCTAAATGAAGCACTAATCAAACTATTAAGGTAGCCTGTTTCCACCACAGAATTAAAAAAAAACCTGACTTTTAAAGCTTACAATTCTGACTTTTTTTTCTTGTAATTCTGAGTTTATATCACACAATTCAAAACTTTGTTTTCACAATTTTCACAATTGTGTGATATAAACTCGTTATTCTGAGAAGAAAAGTCAGATTTGGTATACAAAAAATCACAATTATCTTAAAAGAGATAAAAAAGTTGTGAAAGGTAAACTCGGAATGCAGAGGAAAAAAGTTGGAATTGCGAGATATAAAAATTCTGTATTTATTATAATTGTTTATATCTTGCAATTTTGACTTCTTTTCTCAGAAATGCAGAAAACAAAGTCCAAATCGTGAGAAAAATGAGAATTGTTAGAGAAAAAGTTGCAATTACTTTTTTTTTTATTATTATTCCTTGGCGGAAACTGTTGCATTTCAATGCTCATATATTTCAAATTCCCAAACTCTAAATGAAAACATTTTCATTCTTCCACTGAAAACCGAGTTCCATAGGGAATAACGGCTTGTTATAGTTGTATTGAAGGTGAAGTGTTTGTTTACCTGCGCGTGAGCTTGGATGTGAGCTTTGTGAAGAGGTTTGTTGATCCGCGGCTCCGGGACTGTGAGAGTGGCGTGGCATCGTGTGATAAGGTTGGAGAGGCAGGGGGTCCGTTATAGGTGGCCGTGCGTCGCTCCCTCAGCTGGCCTCCGTGGAAAGTGCTGCGGCTTAGCGTGCCTCGTGGGAAACGCAGGCGGTCCGGGGGAGTCGCGCTACTAATGCTGTGGGTGGAGGCACCAGGGTTCCCCTTACTCGTCTGAGCCGTGCTCGTACTGAAGAGAGTAGAATCAGGGTCACAGTATGATGAAATAGGAAAATCCGCAAACAACACTGGTTACATGTACAACCAGGTGGTCTTTAGACACTTAAAGGGATAGTGCACCCAAAAAATGAAAATTCTGTCATCATTAACACATCCTTATATCATTCCAAACCCTTTTTTATATCTTTTGAAAACAACAGAAGATATTTTGAAAAATGTCTTTGTTGTTTTTACAATAAAAGTCAAGGGGACAATATTTCAGATTTCAAAGTCACATTAAAATATTTTATTTTGTGTTCTGAGGGTTTGAAATAACATGCGGCTGAATAAATGATGCAGTGTTGATATTATTAACAAAGTATTAAAAATAATTTTTGTTAACTGAAATAAAGCAGAAATAAAATTAAATTAAAAATTAATACATTTGATGAAAAATACTTAAACTAAGATGTTGCTTTGGCAACTAACTGAAATAAAATATGATTATTTAAAGCAATACAATTAATAAAACTAAAATAAAAATAAATGAAAGCTAAATAAAAAATTACAAAGGAAATAAAAAAAATACTAAAGGTCTAAGGTAAAAAAAAAAAACTGAAGATATAAAAAATAAAAGCCAATTCTAAATATTATTAAATACTATGAGTATATAAATAATAATAAAATGGCACAGAAATTATGACAGAATTAGCATTTTTGAAAATAAAAATGAAATAAAATCTCTTTAAGCAGCTATCCCTTTAAACCACAGCTACACGTCATTGAATATTTCAACAGAATGTAACAAAATAGCAAACCAAACCAAACCAAACCAAAACAATGAATCTGCAAACAAACTACGTTAGACCTTTTCTCAGAAAAAATGTATGTGATTGCTTTTAATAAAGCAGTGTTTTCTTGATTTTAGTGGATATATGTAGTCAGTTCTCCTCAAATTCACACAGGTTTTGTTACTCAGATTAATGATAAACACATTCTACACATTTTTGTCTGGTTAAGTCGCTATTATAGGTCTGTTCGTTTTAATTGGCATATATAGTGTATATGTTATATTAAAATTCTAAATAACGAACATCTATAATAATGACTTAACCATTATTTAACCCTTGCAATCTGTGCTCAACGAAATTCTTAATCTGGATAAGTATTTCTTGAACACTATAATGATCAAAATAATCATAAAACATCTCAACAGTCCTTTCACTAGTCGTTGACTAGGTTAATGTAGTTTATATCCTATATTAGTGGGTTTAGACACAAGGAAGTTAGTTAATGGTTTAAATGGGAAGATGCAGGAAATCCTCAAACGTTAGAACGCAACGGAAGCTCTACGACGGGTCCTCCTGACACTATAGGGATGAGACGAGGTGGCAGGATATCAAAGACGCACACATTAGAGAGGTCAGAGGGCGTTAGAGAGGAGTGCGATGGAGAGACACACTAAGATTAGAGACAGACGCTAAACTCGTCTTTACTTGGGCCTGAAGAGATCAGAGGGGCCGTCGTTGGGCGGCAAGGTGGCACGGCAGGTGTGTCCGGAGGCCGAGAGTGACGTGGCCTTTTGGTGGCGCAGACGGACAGAAGCCGATGAGCTGGCGAGAGCAACAGCGTACGCCGTCGGACTCGTGCTGACACATCCTGACATTTCACTCAGGCTGGCCCACGGCAGGCGGGCAAATAAACAGCAGTGGGATGGATCAGACATAGTATTTACGAAGAAAGCAGAGCATATGAGATAAAAACTGTGAGCAGAGAATACAAAGAGAGAGTAATATAGGATACGGATGGATTACGATGATTGACTAGTCGTTCAAAACTGACTGGTCAACATAAATGTGAGTCTGATGGAATTTCCCTACAAAGGGCTAGCTTAACAGGATAGTTTATGCCACAAAAAATAAAAAATCTTCAAAAATATTTTCTTTTTCAAAGAAAAAAACTGTACGCTACTATTCAAAAGTTTGTGTTTGGTAAGATTTTGTAATGGTTTTTAAGTCTCTTATGCTAACCAACTGCAGATATTTGATCAAAAATACAGTAAAAACAGTAATAATGCGAAATATTAAATTGAAAATGACACTTTTCTAAATGAAAATATTTTAAAATGTCATTTTTTCCTGCGATCCAAAGCTGAATTTTCCTGTCCTCAGTGTCAGAATTCTTCAAAAATCATTCTAATATGCTGAAATATTTCTTATTATCAATGTTGAAAACAATTTTTGAATAGTAGTGTATGAAGATTTTAAAATGACATGAGGATAAGTAAAGGATGATAAATCTTTTACTTTTGATTGAACTATTACTGTAAGACTAGTCGACTGCGTGTGTGGCTTTGAATTTTGTGTATCCCTAATATGGGATTCAGCACATGGTTTGTCTCTCTCTGTGGACTGCATGTTAAAGCTAAGCGGTTCAGCATGGCAGACTGGCACAGCAAGGTTGGCTGTGTTGTTTTGTGATACGTCATTGACGTGAGTCAGCAAGACAGAGGCCTCTTTGTGAACTCAAAAAGTGTAATACAAACATCCCGAGTGAATCTGGAGGCAGCGTGTCCTGGCGTGCCCGTATGCCATATTCTCCATCTGTATGCATCTCCATATGAATCAATATATTAATGAATGCTGAGACAACACCATCTCAACACTGTGGACCTTGTTTATAACCACTGCAATTTACACTGCACATCATAAAGTTTGTAGAACAGACTGTAGAAGTGATTGGCGATTAGAAAAAAACTAATAAAAGCAGTTAATTTTTTTTTGCTAATGATATGTCAAATAATTTATGATATTTATTGTGGATATCATATATAATTATTATATTATTTATATAACTTTTACTAATATTTATATAATCATAATATTATATATTAAATATATTGACAAATACTTGTATTTTAACTGTTTAATAAGCATTAATTTCATATAGCTGCTTCTTAGATATCAAATAAATGATGTTTAAATGGTGTTCAAATAAACACCAGGCCACATCTCTATTTTAAAATTTGAATTTAATTAATTATACAACCTTAGAAGTTTTAGCAGTAACGTTCAGCAAATTCAGTCTAAGTTCTACATAATAAAGTAATGAAATGTAATGTAAAATATTAAACCAATCTTCAAATACTGCATCGGGGGGAAAAAGCAAACAGATGACTCTCCACAAACATTTATGAACCTGTAGAAAAAAGCAACAGTTTTTGTGAACATGAGGGTGAAAAGACGCAAGTTGTTCCTTTTGTCAGTCACTGTTTTGAGCAACATGGAGGCGTTTGCTGTAAACCTGTGTTTATGTTGAAAGGGAAAAGGGAGATTCACAACCTTTGACCTAAAAATGAGGGGTCTCAGGGACTCACCTGTTCTCTTTGCCATTCTGGATGACGGCGTGGCGGTCTGCGGCGTTCCTCTCACTACACACGTATGTGTTTCTCCTGGTCATACCGCTAGACACAGAATTGCTCTGCAGAAATAAATATTATAGTGTGAGTCTTAACTGAAAATGAAACACCGAAATGAAATGAAAAGTTTTCATTCAGCCGAAAACCGAAACCTAAAATAAATCTTGTTTAATAATCACAATTATGTTTCAACACCAATTAGTTGTTGAAATGGAAAAAATTTAATGAGCATCAAAGAGCATCAAAATCACATTTATTATTTGAAATTTGTTACAATGAATTCAGACTCATTTTAAAAGTAGCAAAGCACAAAGCTATTATTGGATGGTAGGCACGCTACAAAAAATAATGTTTAGTTAAGTTTTGTTCATGCATCAACTAAAACAGCATAGACTAAAACATCTTGGTTTAACAAAATAAAGATAGACTAAAAACAAGAAATCAATATTTATTACAGGCGACATGTTTACATGACATTTACCTGATTAAAAAGTACCCGTTCCATCAATAATTTTAGCCCTCCAAAACTATTTTGGCCGTATCCAAAAACCCATTTTCTGATGCCAAAATTGTGTTGACTCATAAAATAACTAAACAAATGTATGTATATAAGCAAAACGTTGTTCCAACCAGTTTTATAAAGCTTTAGTAAATTTGGTGTGTGTTTTTGTCATTTTAAGAATTATTATTCTTTTTTAAATACATGTATATAGTTACATTTTAAGTACATTAAGTTAAACTAAATTAAAATGAGAAATTTTGTCTTGGCAACTAGTTGAAAAGGTTTTTTTTTTTTTGCATTTTATTCTATTTCAGTTAAGGTTGATTTTATTTTAAGTAACGTACATTTTTTTATGGTACTAGTTTTAGGTAACTATAATAACCCTGGTTCCAAATTGTTAGATTCTCTTAAAATCAATTTTGTCATGCAAACAATGACATTACAAAAGATCTTGGGTGTTACCAACTTACCCCAGGGGCACCAGTGCTCTTTTTGCCGTCAGGAATGTCGGCCTTGTTTGGATTGTTGGCGTTGCCCAGCATGGGGCTTGGTGGAGTCATGCCACGGCTTCCAGACGAGCTGCCCTTACGTGCCTGTGCACTGCCCTCTTCTTTATGGTCACTTTCTGCTGAAGTGGTCTGACTTCTCTTGGGGTAACCCACAGAGGGAATGGTTGGACCAGCTGTAGAGGAGAGGAATGGAGATTAGAAAGACAAAGATCTCACATTAAGCACCATGTAAAGCCCAAAGAGCATGCGTACCCTGGTCACTGTAACGACGCTGTTTCTGGTTGGAGGAGACGTTCTTTTGGACTTTGAGGTGAGATGGTGACTGGCCGTTATTGTGCTCACTATTGGGTCTGGCCTTTGCCAAAGAGAGGTTACTGCTGGAGCTGGAATCACTCACCTCCAACTGTGATCACACAAAACCAAACGTAAAAACTGCATGAGACAGAAACACTTTTTCTTTTGTCTGGATGTAAATGGAGGATTAATGCACAGTGAGAAATTAGTGAATGTAATTGGCTAATTCAGTTTGATAAGATAAACAGTGATACGGGTTTAGAATGACAACTGACATGCTACAAGTCTAAAACAATTATAAGCAGATGTCAGATGTAGCCAAATGTTTGACTATGGCTATAAAGACTAGCCCACTCTGCAGCTCATTCTGTTTTCCTGTCTGCTTCAGCAGGACAGTATTGTCTAACCGACATGACCTTTATGGGTGGGTAAATCTAAAATCGATGACACCACAATAATAGGGCAGAGTGCAACTAAGTGGTAACTCATTGGAATAAAGGTACAGCAATTTCCATGACAGGCTGTAAAGATAACGTCAAATACATGAGGGCAAAATGGTTTTATTTGTTAGAGACAATAAATCTGCAAACAAAGCAGATTTATAGTTGCAATAGTATATATTTATTATTTGCTGGGCTTGTGCCTTGAGGCTGAGATAAAGTGTCAAATCACACTAACATATCTTACTCAGACACACTGCAGTTCGAAAGCAAGATTTAGTTAGCAAGAATGAATTCAATTAATCAAATGGCACATTAAAGACATTACAAAAGATTTCTATTTCAAATAAATGCTGTTCTTTTGAACCTTCTACAATTAGAAT